>NW_019384319.1:910711-959026 GCF_000671375.1 Centruroides sculpturatus
TGAGGCCGAGTGTCCACAGCACAGTTTTTCTAGTTTGGTGGTAAGTTTTGTCGAAGCTCATCAATGTTGAAGCCGTGTATAGTTCATAACAGATGTTTAGATAACACAGACTATCGACCATCACTAGTTTATGGAACCAAGTTGCATGTTGCACAGTATTTTCCTGATTGGATGGTGTATTCTTATCACACAGATGTTTAGATCACTCAGACTATCAACCAGCAAAAGTTTATGAAGCCAAGTCGCAAAGTTGAACACTGCTTTTCTAATCCAACGGCGTATTCTTATCCAATCACATCGATAATGGTCTTATCCAGTCACATCAATGCAAAGTTTCCTTAGACTTGCAGTAGGCATTGATTGTTACTACAAGATGGGCTCAGATAATTGCCTAGCACGTCTCTATCGTTACAGCACATAGGCTGCATCCAAATGTCATGTCCTTTCTCAAATGGAGAAAACACATATTGCAGTAGAGGCGCTGAGAAAGCAAACGGTTTAGAATAAGGACACAAGGTTCAATTAAGGTCACTTGTCTACAGCTCAAACAATGTTTTCAAGATATCCATAATCCACACTTCTTTTATAAATGTCACGTGTCTGCGGTACAATGTATCCAAGATATCTTATGTTAATTCACGTATCTACGTCAGAGACAATGTGTATAAGACATCCATGATTCTGCACTGAAGCAATTTATTTGGCCAGGAGACTTTGCAATTCTTCTTGCGAACTGACTGTGATGAGTTATGTATTCGATTATTATGAAGATAATAAACACGTTGACTGAACACAAAGGTCATAGATGAGACATAGTGATCAAAGTATGTTGAATGTTTTTAATAATCACGTATCCATCGAAGCCTTTATATGGTAGTAAAACATTTTCATCTGTCAAGTCCTCTGACAATTCAGCAAAGTGGCAAATGTAAGAAAAGGGTCGTTAACAATTGACGACAGAAAATGCAAGAGAGTTAACCTCAAAACTATGTCGAATATAGCGAATCCAACAACAATAATCGGGGATCTCAGACGTCGGAAGATACGATAGAGTGTGGATGGAGAGGGGGGAGAGGCACACAAACGACCCCACCACTCCCGACGAGCCTGACGGGTCTGCCGACAGAGTTTCGCTCCTAATTGTTTATATTTATCCCACCAGGTGAGAGACGCCCGCCTGCAGGCTAGACGGAACGCGCGACGTTTAAGCGCTCTAAGGCGACTGCATTCGGGAGTCCACCACGGTGGTTGATCCGAGGGAATGGAGCGAATTATTGTATTAGAGGAGACCGTCTCACGGATAGTGTCTACAAAGGCGTTATACGAAGTAGGAATCAATTCCACGGTAGTCCAACGCTGATCGAGGTAATTTGAGTAACGGCTCCAGTTTGTTGAAAAGTGTAAACGAGGGGTAGTCGTCGGGTTAGGGGTGCCCGAGATAGATAGAGTGATCGAAATAGGAGCGTGGTCACTGGTTAGGGTGTCCACGCAAGGGCTCCATATGGCAGAACCTAATAGGTCCGGGGAGCAGAAGGTCAGGTCTATAGCTGATGAACCGTTTGAGTGGAAATAAGTTGGTTCCCCAGAGTTCCAACAGCATAAGTTCGCAGATGAGAACCAATCGAAGAGGGTGCGGCCCGCGATGTCTGGGCGATTGCACTCGTTATCCCAATAAGGATGATGAGCGTTCCAGTCCCCGCACACTATGCGAGGGTTGTGATTGCCCCTCAAAAGGGGGTCCAGTGAAACAGCCGGAAGGACGCCGTGTGGGAAGTATACATTAACAAGGGAGAGAGGAGCCCGTGAAAAGTATACCAAGGTCTCTTGATATTCGATGCCGGTGATCTTGGGACCAGGGGGCAGCTGGCGGGCGGGCCACCGGTGAGAGACCGCTGTTAGGAGACCCCCTCCCTGAGCAGAGGTGCGATCCTGGCGGAAGAGAGTGAAACCTGGAATGGAAAGGACCACTTCGGGAGTTAGCCACGTTTCCTGTACCAGGATGATGTCCACGGTACGTAGCCAAGTTGCCGCCAAAAGGAGATCCCGTTTAGAACGAAGACCTCTTGCGTTCCAGTGTATCAAGCGGAGATTTTGCAAAATGCTTGAGGGATTAGACATTTTGCTTGGGGGTATTGGGCGGGTGGCGGCGAAGTTTAGCCTTCTCGGCTGGGGAGGCAAAGCAGGAGTCTTCTAGGGGAGTTACACTTGTGGACCCCGTGGAGTACGTGTGGTCCATGTCCGAATTTTGACCTTCTGAGTCGGATGCCGCCAATGGATCGGTGAGACGAGGTTTAGGTCCTTTCTTCTTCTTTGGGAGTTGGGCAGGAGTCAAAGGGCCCACCGGGTGGGAAGAGCGCTTATTTGACGTGGATGCGGTCAAATCCTTGTTCAGACTCGGCTCACGGAGGGAATCCTGAGTAGGGTTAAGCGGGGTAGGCTGAATGATCGAGCGAAGAAGACTTAACTCCGCGCATAACTTCTCCACTACGGATTCCAATTGGGAAATACGGTTGGTTAGAATCAAAATGTCACCTGTCTGTCCAATAGTAGAAAGAGCTGGCTGTTTTTCACAACGAGGGGTCCTCTCGGACGGTTTGGGGGGGAAGTTGAGACCACTCTTGCATATGATTTTGGGGAGTTGCTCTGCGAGCGCTTGGCTTCTAGATAAGAACAGCGCTGGATGGCGCTGAATTTTAACAGGCGTGCCTCTTGCTGATAGGCTGGGCAGCGGGGAGAATCAGCAGAATGTTCTCCTCCGCAACGCACACAGCCGGCCGCAGCGGCAGTACATGTGACCGGGTCATGGTCAGCCCCGCAAGTAATACATTTGCGGCGGCCGCGGCATGTTGTGGACGAGTGGCCAAAATTGAGGCATCGCCTGCATTGGCGTGGGCGAGGAATATATCGCTCACAGTGGTATCGTTGGTAATAGATGGTAACAGATTCCAGCGGGGAAGCACTGGCCACTGAGAAGTAAACCGTGGAGCTAGGCTCGATGTTATCCCCGTCCCGTCGTGTAAAACGACGTATCTCTAGGATTGGAAGGTGGGAATCCGAAAGTATTTCGTAAATTTCTTGGACTGTGATCGACGGGTCCACCCCACGAAGGAGATAAGCGGTTTGGGCACAGTCCGGGGCCAGACGGCAACGGACTGGTATTCCGGCAATATCGGGAATACGAAGAGCCGCCTCTGCGGCTTGGTGATCCCGAGTTTTGATAATTAGAAGACCACTACGGGAGTAGCGGACATCTAGCAGCAACTCCGGTCGGGGGAAATGCAGTTTGAGGGCCGCGTGGAGCTCGGCCGGACGAAGACGTCGGAGAGGTCCCTGTCCTTCTAGAAAAATCATATAGATTTGATCCGAGGGAAGGGACGAACGGATGGACAAGAATTTCTCCAATTCCGACAGAGGAAAAATAAATCTAAATTCGTCAGAGGTAGTGGGTGCTTCCGATCCCGATGGTGGCTTTCCAAGGCGCTCGCGCGAGGGCGACGCCATTACCGAGTCCGGAGGATTAGCCACTCCGGCAGAAAGAAAGAGGAAAGCTCCTACCTGGGCAGAGAAGAGATCAAAGAGGAAGACCAGAAGCTAAAGAATAAGGTACTGTAGTAAAGTCGACGAAAGTCGCAGGAAAGAGTTTCTTAAAATCACTGAAATCGAGGAACGAAATGAGCACACCAAGATGGCGGTTGAATTTCGCGCCTTCTTCTGGTTTTCTTCATGTGTCTAGCATGTAAATAGGGACTAGTTTCCCATAGAAACTCCAACCAGGTGGCACTTCATCCCTTAGAAGATCGTCCATGTGTTGCGTTGCCTTATCAATTCGATCCAAAGATTTTGTTTACTATTATTGATTTATGTATCTACACAATTATAATGTTTTATTCATAGATTATCCTGATTTAATTAATTCAAAAGAAATAAAAATAACATTTTCTCTAGTAGGAAAACGTAATTTAATAAATATCATTAAGTATACGAGTATTTATGAAATAGAAACTTTCATAGAATTTAATAATTCTATGAAAGTTAGGCTTATTATTAAACATCTTAAGATATCTAGAAACAATTTCGTTTTGGAAGCTAAAATTTCTGTTCATAGAAATAATACAAGGTTCAGATTTAAAAATAATGATTTGATTATAAAATAACAACAATAAGAATTCGTGTTTATAAGTAAAATTGAAACAATTCTGTTTCTATTTTAAGTATTACGTACAGTACTTTTTTTAAAAAAACCTCTTTCTGCTTTGTGGGTACTAAGAAGGCTTTTTAGGCCCAGCTTGGGTTTGAACAATCACAATGGGGCGTCCGAGTGTTGAAGAGCGTGGTCCAACATATTCGGAAGTAGGCTACTGACCATCCCCAAAAATTATACGATTTTTTTTTATCCGCCTGGATTAGATTCAGGTCTTAATCGTCTCGGCTAGCTTGCCAGCTGGCAATACGTACAGTGCCTTCTGATGATACTTTATTTTATCATGTCTGTTTAAAACTATACCTCATTATATTTTCTTAATGACTATTTTTTTAATTGAAAATTAATTTAAATACTTGAAACATTAATGTACAGTATTTCGCGACTTTATTCAATAATCTTCCCTCAACCCCGCCCATCAATGACCGAGTGGATAAAACCATTGAACATTGGTAGTGGGTTCGCGCCTCGCCAACGAGCTGGAGTTTTTCAGGTTTTCTTCAGGTGTCAAACACCTAAATGGGGCCAATTTCCCATAAGAGACTTCCCGAGAAGCATCTTCCTCTTGGCAGATCGCCCACTTTCCCTAAAGCTTCAATCCAATTCAATCCCTCACTCCCCGACAAAAATCGATCAGCATCTTGGAATACATTTATTTTTCTAANTCAATGACCGAGTGGATAAAACCATTGAACATTGGTAGTGGGTTCGCGCCTCGCCAACGAGCTGGAGTTTTTCAGGTTTTCTTCAGGTGTCAAACACCTAAATGGGGCCAATTTCCCATAAGAGACTTCCCGAGAAGCATCTTCCTCTTGGCAGATCGCCCACTTTCCCTAAAGCTTCAATCCAATTCAATCCCTCACTCCCCGACAAAAATCGATCAGCATCTTGGAATACATTTATTTTTCTAAATTGATCGATTTATAAATAATTTTTCGTTTTTATCCAATACAAATGCAAATTAAGTATAATTTTATAATATCGCTTCATTGATTATTATACCCCGTTCGCACCGAGCATTTCGATCTAGATTGTGACCAAGTCAGAGACTGTTCCGTGGTGCGACCTCTCGACCGTTTCAATCGCGATCAACTCGAGAGTTCTTGAAACTAGATCCAGTCATAAGAGAGATCCCACAATCCCACACGCGCGAGAAAATACAAGATGGCTGCTGAACACGTGTCCGGCTATCGACAGAAAAATAAAAAAGATATCTGGAGAGACGATGACATCTGTCTATTATTAGATATACGGCAAGAAAAAGTATTTATTTCTAACCAAAATTTCCATTTTGTTTGTTGGTGTTCGTGACTTACCGCGTAGTTATGTCAGTCTTATTATCGCGTGTAATAGCCGGGTTCTTCTCGAGCGGATTGCCTGTTTGAACAGCATGACGTCCGACTGGCGACAGTCACAATTCAGATTGTAGGTAAATCGAGATCGAAGTGAGTCGTGGATTGTGTGCAGAGCCGGCCCTACCATAGGGCGAACGGAGCAGCCGCTCCAGGCGCTAAGTCCTAGGGGGCGCCTCAGTGGCAAAGAAAATTAAAGGGTATAAATTAGGGGCAACCAATGGTGTGCCATAATAGGATCTCGCTCAATCCTAAAACTTGCCTCGGGCCGGCACTGATTGTGTGCGAACGTAGTATTAGGCCTGTAATACTAAATTAGTCATTATTGATATTTACAAAGACTACTTTAATCAAATTTAAATGCCTTCGTGTCCTTAATTTATTAATTTAAACTTAAAAAAGTCAACTAGGACTTATCTATTATTAGGACTTCTTATATTGGATAACTGGTTCTGCAAATTAAGTAAACAGTCTTTATTTATCACCTGAATACATACTTTGATATCTTTGTGTTTCGGACCTGTTGGTCCCTCATCAGCAGGTTTACCATAGAAATTCTCTTAAAAAATTTTAATTTAAAAATTGTTACAAAGTTATTTAAAAAAACATAAAATTTACAACAATAAATCAGTTTAAAACTTACAATTCCCGAATTTTTAAGTACATCTTTGAAACCGACAATATTTAATGCAAATTTCAATAGTATTGATTCAAACATATTCCTGCTTTAAAACAATATAAATTTTATGTTTTTTAAATAATTTTGTAACAATTTTTAAATTTAAATTTTTCATAGAATGTCTATGGTAAACCTGCTGATGAGGAACCAACAGATCCGAAACACAAAGATATCGTGTATGTATTCAGATGATAAATAAAGACTGTTTACATACTTAATTTGCAGAACCAGTTATCCAGTATAATAAGACCTAATCAGGGCTGTGGAGTCGGAGTCGTCAAAAAATCCGCCAACTCCGACTCCTTTTTACTTACCAACTTGTTATGTATATAAAACGGAAAAGTATTGGAATCGTGTCAAATTTGACTCTCAAGTTTTTTTTTTTTTTTGCAAATCTCTCTACACGTTTGGAGACCTCACCAACCCCTCAAAAAAGTCAATAAAGGGAAAAATTCGCGCACGCGTGTGTTGGCGTCTAATTTGTTTAATTTCTTTATTTTCTGTTCTGATATATTAAACAATATCTCAGAATGGATAAAGTTTAAGAAACGAAATGTGGCACTGTAGCTTGCGTATAAAGGGGCATTAATACTATTAAATTTTGGTTCTTAATTAAAGGTCGACAGGGTGAAGACATAAAAGTGGTCATGTGTCATATCTCTTAATGAATATTTTACTCGTTATTAGCGTTCAAAATTTTAAAAAATAAAATAAAACTCGTCTTTACCCTCAAAGTAAGCTTTTTTGCATTTTATACTAGTACAGTAAAACCCGTTAAGATGTTCTCGCCTAAGATGTTAGAATGTATATGAGGACATGATTTAATTCAACCACTTTGACTTAAATAACTAACTCCTGTGTTAAACCATCTGACTCTGATTCTGACCATTCTGACCACAGAAATTATTAGTAAACCTCGAATCTCTTGCTTAATTAACTCGAAATTTCAAGTTGTTCCGAGTCCAAAAATGTAAAAATTTGGGGGGGGGGTCATTTTTTGACCGAGCGTTACACTTTTCCTCTGTTATATATAACAACCGGAAAAGTAAAAATGATCGAATACATATTTATATATTACTTAGAGAAGTCTTTTAGCTTTGGAATAAAAAGTTTCTACGTTCTATCTTTATTACAACTCTATTTATTGAATATTTTATTCTGAGGTCACGTGATGACATCAGAATTTCCGGGTCTCTTTCGGTAACAAGTCTGCCCCTAGTCGGAGTCGGAGTCGGAGTCGGTAGATTTTTACGCGACTCCACAGCCCTGGTCCTAATAATAGATAAGTCCCAATTGATGTTTTAAGTTTAAATTAACTATTTTTATCAATTCACAAGATACATATATACGTGACATGATGAAATTCTTCCAATCAAAATTTGTTTCGAATAAAAGAATTGACGTGGAATATTCAATTTACTGTTTAATTTCGCCTTTTTTTTATTCAATTTACTGTTCTGATTACTGTACCATTTTAAATAATTCTGATAAATTATTGATTTAAAATTATTTAAAATGGAAAATTCTCATTGATCATCATTTAATAATTTAACTGTTTATAACCAAATAATCGATAAAATGCGTTGTCAAAACAGTGATTTAATATTATCAATATTGTATTATTTGTAACATTGTACCTGTAGTTAAAGCTGATCGTTATTGAAAGTGTCGCAATACAGTATTCTTTCTTTTATCAATAGTTTATTTTAAAATGTTTTTTGTTAAACATATATTTTCAGTTGTCCAAATTTATATTTAAATTATGCAAAGAAAATCAATAATTGTTAAAGAAATATTTACCCTAAATTAAAACATTTTTTTGAATATTTGGAGTGGATTAATGGGCTAAGGCAACGCAACACATGAGAATTATCCGGGATTTCTTCACGTGTCTAACGCCAAAATAGGGATCAGTTTCGCGAGCCTCCCGGGAAGACTTTATATGGGAAACTAGCCCCTATTTCGGCATTAGACATGTGAAGAAAACCCGGATAATTTCTCGCGGCTATCTTGTTGGCGAGGCGCAAACTCACGACCAACTATCGGTGTTCAGTGGTGTTATCTACTCGACCACTGGTACGTTTTGAATAAACTATTTGAAACAAATTTCTAGTGTGTTTTGCATATACAGTAATACAAATAATTTTTAAATTTTTTACATATACATATACAGATTTAATTACTTCACTATATTATTTACTGAGTAAACAATTAAATTTCATTTATAATCTATTTTTTACTTATATATTTATTATATTGGATATTTATACTAGCGAAGAATAGACTTATTTTTTGTTTTTTAGAATAGGAGAATCGAATACAATTGTTGACTAATTAAAACGTATCCAGAGGCGATGGATTAAGCTTTCTGGGTCTTGGATTTGAGATTTTTCGGGCTTCTTTTCAAAAATTTTAAAATAATATATATTCATTTTAATTAAATTAGTATTTACAAATAGTGTAAACAGTTTTAACCAAAGGAAGTCATAATGAATGGTCTCCACTCAATCTTGTTTAAAAAATTTTCCGAAAAGTCCGTCATATAATCAACGAGATGTATTTTATAAAATTTTAGGCCTTTATGAATTTATGTTTATATATGTAGTCATAAGAAAATTACGTATTCGCCAGTAGCCGTATTAAAATTATTTTTCAACTTTAACAAGAATTTCTAAATTGATATTGTATTACACTTTTATATTCTGTCGCTTTTTAAACAATTGTATGTACTACGTTGTGTCTTAGGGCCTCATAGTAGTTTGAGCCTCTGGACTCAAACCCAATTAGCCCTTACCACTGACCTATTATTAGAATCACAATTTTGTCATTGCATTTTGCCAAATAACAATATAGTGAACTGTTTCAGAACACAAATATAATGCTCTGTAAAGGTATAGTTACAGTGACCATATTTTTGATGGGAAAATAAAGGACATATCGAAGAAAATCAAAAAATACCTTATAAAATCCATAAGTTTATAACATTTATTAAGAAAATAGTAGCATACAACAATGCATACATTAAAATTTTAAACAATCTGAATTATTACACATACACACATTGTAAAAATTTAAATAACATTAATTTTGATACTTTTCAGTAGAATTATTTTTTTTATAGCGCCGTTTCACGCTTTAAAGTCATAAAATTCCATACAGTTCATTTGAAAGTTGTATTTGATGGAAATACATGCTTCTAATGTGCTTACTTTTAAATCAGTTTTTTCATTCGTCCACATATTATTCACCAATGAAAATATTCGTTCAACGGGGGCATTAGATCCAGGGAGACAAAGAAAATTCTACGATTTTACAAATGTTTTTGAAAACAATTTCTTTTGCTGTAAAATGTTCAAAAATCTCAATCCACCTTTGATGGCAGGGCTGGTTATTCTGTCACCATTCGTCGATCTTTTCGTTTGTGACATATTTTTTTACACATGAAACCATCAAATAATTCACCGTCGAGTATATTTACGGACCAATGATTCGAAATAAAGATATAGCTTTCCTCTACCTTCGCCCACAAAGGGATTTCACATAATGTGACCCATTTAAACACCTCTATTTCAATAAAAAAAAACATGTCCCAATCATTTAGATAATCTATGCACGTTTGATAAAATGTGTACACAACATCATTGAATTTTTTGGCTTGTATATTTTCTGATTTTTCTAATGCTAAGACCACTTTTCTAATAACAATAGGAAGAAACCCCTCATTTTTTCTTTCAACTAACTTTAGCTTTAATTAACAAGTGTATCATCCACCAACTAGACAGTTAAAAAAAACTATCACAAAAATCCCCATAAGAGTGTCCATCCCCTGGTACTGTCAGTGGGCCGTTTGGTTGGCGACACACTGCACTACAGCACTCTATGTAGCAATGCAACACTGATCGTGATGGCGTACACAAAACTAACTTGTTCAATATATTATTAAAAATTTTGTTTTAAAACTTTGCGTCAACTTTAGAAAATAAAGGACAAAATGCCTATTTTAAGAAATAAATAAAGTTAAAGGACAGAGCAGTGAAATAAAAAACTGTCCTCTTAAATAAAGGACGTATGGTCACTGTAGGTATAGTACATTATTATACATGAATATGCGACAACAAATAATTATTATTATACAAGCCAAATAATATTTTTAACATCGTTTACTAAAAAATATTGTATATTAAATACTTCCCTTGTTTATTAAAAGTTACTTAAACTCATTAATGGAATGATGAAAAAATGCTTTATCATGTAATCAACATTTGTTGCATGAGGAAGCATTTGCTGTATGTTTGGTAGTTAATTTTCTTGATTAAAGAACGTAACTAACTTCGTTTAAAATAGTAGTATTAACAAATAACACGAAGTGTATTAAAGTAAAAGAATATGTTGATATTAATTTTTCTAAAAATAATCCCTCTACGCTATTGATGGAGCATTAGAGTGCAGTAAATTAATCCCTTCAAAATTTATTTGGATCAATTTAATTTCAAGAGAGAACTTAACGAAGTCATAACTTACATAGAGTAAGGTAAAACTTAACGAAAACATATTACTCGCCACTTGTTTGTGCGGGTTGATAAATTTTTGAAGGTAAATCTCAAACGACGAATAAACAAGTTGAGGTTGAGGAGCAAAATGCATGATGATAAAAAAACAAAATAATCTTAATGGTTTCATTGGTTTGTAAATAATAAGACTGGATTTGGACGTTCTAGATTTGCTCTCTTGCTAGTCTCAAGTTGTAGATATAGATTATAAGAAGAATACATATTAATTATTCATACTACGGTAGAATATTTCCTAAAACTGAACAGATGTGTGTATAAAAATGCAAAGGAAATTGCACCTAACAGAAGGACACGCAATTTAGCTCTTGTTTCTTACTGTATTTAAAAATTTTAGATAATTTATGTTGGTAATATTAAAAAATAAAAGAACACATGAATTGGGTGAAATTGTAAAAATGAAGTTTGGTTAGGCATGTAATTTTCTTTTCCTACAAAAGAAAGCGGTTAAATCTACCAAGGAGAGTATAGCAAAGCTGGAGAAGCAGTGAGAGGTTAGGAACTTCAACTTATAGAAAATTAAAAAACTCTAGAATGTAAATAAAATAGTTTAAACTAGTGCTGGAAAAAAACCGGAAATTCTCGAAATCGGTTAACCGGTTTTAAATATCGGATGCTCAACCGGTTTCAAAATCGATTTGAATTTAGTAGAATTAATATTAATATCAATAAAGTACACAGTAAATATTAGGCAAAATTTACGAATATAACTGTATATGTATTATTCTCACTAAAAAGAGGTCAATGTTTCTTTGATGTCGGTAAATACTAGAGTCTAAATATTTAACAAATAGCATTTAAGAACTTTATTGCTTTGAAATAAATACACTCTAGTTTTCACTTTAATTTTAATTTTAAAATTTAAACATGAGTTATGACGTTATTTAAAAAGAGTTTAGGACAGTAAATTGGTGTCATGTACAACTTGTAATGTCACACTAAAATTTTCCGCTATATCAGTTATGTGAAATTATACTAAATCCAAATGTACTTTACTGTCAGCTAAAAGTAAAAAAAACAAGTAAACATGATGATACCATATATTTAAAAGCTTATTGCTTGTAATTAATTACAAAAACATAGTTACTTAGGATTAATGAACGGGTTTATTATACTCCCAGAGTATTTAATTAACCTTTCCAAAATGCGTTTAGGCCTCACTGGTCCTTTTCAATTGGCTAAAATACAAAAAGCAGAGTCTATGGTGACTATCGCCAACATTACAATATACCTTAGAAGTACGCTACAATAGTTACAATTGCATGTTTTCCAATTGAAAAGGATCAGTAAGGCCAAAATGCAAAAGAAAGGTTAAATACGCTGGGGTATAATAAGCATGCTCATTAGTTCTAAGTAACTATGTTTTTGTAATTAACGATGATACTAATTTCATTGCCTCTGTTTGTTGCTGAAACCGCGGTTTTCTGAACACCAAGTTTGTTGCCAGCATTAGTTTTAAGTTTTTAAATTTTATTCAATATAACGTAAATATCTCAATATTTCGAAAGTAGAAAGATTAAAATCTTCATACTTTCGAAACTGTTTATTGAAATTTGTATTGATGTATTCAGTTTGAATGTAAAATGGAATCGATAAGATGGCTTTGTGTATAATAGTACAAAAGTTTTGAATTATTTTATCATTCAATTATATTAATTTTTAATTTATTCTGTTATATTTCTAATAGGAAAGTATAATGACAAATCCATGGACGACGAGAAAAAAAAGCATCAATATCGAGAATTAATGTTATCATCATCTACTTTTTAAAGACTTTTATGTACTTTTAGTTAGATTAAAAGCAGAAAAACCAATCTAATAGCCCCATAATATATANTTTTTGAAATGTGTATTTTAATGAATAAATCATTCTTAAAAACACAAATATCGGTAAACTGTACTTGTAGAATGATGTATTCTTACGTGTCTTGTGTATGAAACATCCAGTTATGTCATATGATGATTTAATCACATGATGTAAGTAAAATGTTTCATAACTGGTTCGACGTCTCTTATTTTTGAAAACTAATTTATTTGTTATTCAGGTTTTCAATAATGTAATTTTAAAACATAAAAGTTTTGATTATACTCCTTTAATAAAATTTGTTTACGGATTCTAGCTTTGACAAATGAGACAAATTTAGAATGAAAATTTTCAATTAATTATTATAAAACTTTAAAAATAAACATATATTTTTATTATATATGAACTTTAGCTTACATTTTTAATAAGGTTTGTTTGATTAAATATTCTATTCGTTATTATTAATAAAGATATAGTTTTATTTCTAATGACCTAGATCATTCGCATAATATTGACGATAGGAACGTGTCTACAGATCTATGGAATGCGCATTTAAAGATACGCTTGTTTCTTCGCATTACAAGAGCGTAACATAATATATGACCTAGATTTAATGATAAAAAAAAAAAAACTCATTGCATCTAAAAATAAACAAACTCTTTATGAATGAAATTAAACACCCTCATTGATAAATAAACAGATTGCAAAACAAGATTTAAAATATTTTACAAATCAATAATTTCAAGTAACATAATTTATTCAAATATAATATTAAAATTTATATGTATAAATATACAGTATATGATTCTTTTTCTTCTTAAGATAATTTGTATATTAATTAAAGTATCACATTATGTTTGCATGAATAAAAATATTATTTGGTTAATTAAAAAAGTGTTTAATGTGAAAAAATTAGTATTTTTTTCGTATAAAATTACATCTAAACATATGATTAAAATAATACCAGTAATAGATAATAAAATCGATTGCAAAACTTTATTTAAAGTGCGAAAAATATTCTTTATTGTGTACTTTTGATATAGTATGTAGTTGTATAATAAGATTATGTACTGTACAAGGCTATTGATTCGGCAAGAGAACGCGTCAAAATATGTTTATAATGGAAAAACTGATTTTCATGAATTGGATTATTCTTGAATATGTAGCTTGTTCTATGCTAAAGAGTACTGGAAGAGGCACTTTGTTTAGTTCAGTGCTTTTTTGGGGTCCCAGGAACAGCCAGATTAGATGAGGGAATTAAATATAGCAGAAAAGTGATTGGAAAGTAAAATAGTAATAGCTCTTTGACAAAGTGCCAAAATATATTTTTTTCAAAAGGTGAAATAATTCAATCTATTATGTGTAATTACAAAAATAAATAAATTAAATTATCAACAACATTAACATAATTTATATATTGACATAAATTTCGAATATTGCAGTAATTAAGTCAAAAATTAAATGACACTTTTTCAATTACTGTAAATAGCTTAATCACCAATTTCAATTTAAACAATTTAGAAAAAATGAACCAAAACAGCTAAAAAAAATCTTTCTCAAACTTACTAAAAATGAGAAACTTTCAAAATATTATGTATTTAACATATACACAAAATATAACATATTTTATTAAGGATCGTAATTCCGTATTGCTTGTGCGATGACGATTTTATTCTTACAAACAAATGTAATCGGTCGAGGAAAGGACCTTGATGTTTTATGTCGTCATTAGATTACCCCTATAGGAGGAAATATACGAGTTATCTTGTACTAGTCGAGGTTAGTGAAGATATTCAAGTACTTACGGCATACTTTACAATAAGAAAGAAAGAAAAATTATCAAGTTAACGCTTGTAAGTAACATTTATTTTTATATCGACTATTATAATTAAATGAGGTTAACATTACGTATATAGGTGAATTGTTTGCCCTTAAATAAGGAGCGTTATTCCTTACGTAGATAATTTTCAATGTATTTATTGCGGGTAGATTATATAGTAAATTAATTATTCAATGTTTTGAAAAGGAGTTTACTTGTTGTCACGACATCACATAGTGTACACGTGGCATTAGAAATATATCGATTTCACTAACTACAACTCTACAGGTGTTATAATTAAAAACGCTCTTAAATTATTAATGTTTTTCTCTTATTAAATTGAGTAAATTCTGCCTTAATTAATTAAAGTACTATCTAAAAGTTTCCGGATTTTTATTTTTCATTTGTTTATTAGAAAATGTGACCATGTGTTTCTATCTATAAAACTAATTCCATTAAAATCAGATGATCATAAATACTGTATTTATGCTTGACACTGGATTTGAATTATGACCTAGTGAATGATAAACATGGCCTTTGAAAAACATCTTCCATTAAATTCTATTTTACTAGAATCAGAATTATTTAATTTGAATTTGAAAATTATAGATTATTATAATATTTACAGAAATAATGAGTGAAATAACTTGTATATCAGTCTTATCTATATCNTTTGTGTTTCGGACCTGTTGGTCCCTCATCAGCAGGTTTACCATAGAAATTCTCTAAAAAAATTTTAATTTAAAAATTGTTACAAAGTTATTTAAAAAAACATAAAATTTACAACAATAAATCAGTTTAAAACTTACAATTCCCGAATTTTTAAGTACATCTTTGAAACCGACAATATTTAATGCAAATTTCAATAGTATTGATTCAAACATATTCCTGCTTTAAAACAATATAAATTTTATGTTTTTTAAATAATTTTGTAACAATTTTTAAATTTAAATTTTTCATAGAATGTCTATGGTAAACCTGCTGATGAGGAACCAACAGATCCGAAACACAAAGATATCGTGTATGTATTCAGATGATAAATAAAGACTGTTTACATACTTAATTTGCAGAACCAGTTATCCAGTATAATAAGACCTAATCAGGGCTGTGGAGTCGGAGTCGTCAAAAAATCCGCCAACTCCGACTCCTTTTTACTTACCAACTTGTTATGTATATAAAACGGAAAAGTATTGGAATCGTGTCAAAATTTGACTCTCAAGTTTTTTTTTTTTTGCAAATCTCTCTACACGTTTGGAGACCTCACCAACCCCTCAAAAAAGTCAATAAAGGGAAAAATTCGCGCACGCGTGTGTTGGCGTCTAATTTGTTTAATTTCTTTATTTTCTGTTCTGATATATTAAACAATATCTCAGAATGGATAAAGTTTAAGAAACGAAATGTGGCACTGTAGCTTGCGTATAAAGGGGCATTAATACTATTAAATTTTGGTTCTTAATTAAAGGTCGACAGGGTGAAGACATAAAAGTGGTCATGTGTCATATCTCTTAATGAATATTTTACTCGTTATTAGCGTTCAAAATTTTAAAAAATAAAATAAAACTCGTCTTTACCCTCAAAGTAAGCTTTTTTGCATTTTATACTAGTACAGTAAAACCCGTTAAGATGTTCTCGCCTAAGATGTTAGAATGTATATGAGGACATGATTTAATTCAACCACTTTGACTTAAATAACTAACTCCTGTGTTAAACCATCTGACTCTGATTCTGACCATTCTGACCACAGAAATTATTAGTAAACCTCGAATCTCTTGCTTAATTAACTCGAAATTTCAAGTTGTTCCGAGTCCAAAAATGTAAAAATTTGGGGGGGGGGTCATTTTTTGACCGAGCGTTACACTTTTCCTCTGTTATATATAACAACCGGAAAAGTAAAAATGATCGAATACATATTTATATATTACTTAGAGAAGTCTTTTAGCTTTGGAATAAAAAGTTTCTACGTTCTATCTTTATTACAACTCTATTTATTGAATATTTTATTCTGAGGTCACGTGATGACATCAGAATTTCCGGGTCTCTTTCGGTAACAAGTCTGCCCCTAGTCGGAGTCGGAGTCGGAGTCGGTAGATTTTTACGCGACTCCACAGCCCTGGTNAAACTGAACAGATGTGTGTATAAAAATGCAAAGGAAATTGCACCTAACAGAAGGACACGCAATTTAGCTCTTGTTTCTTACTGTATTTAAAAATTTTAGATAATTTATGTTGGTAATATTAAAAAATAAAAGAACACATGAATTGGGTGAAATTGTAAAATTGAAGTTTGGTTAGGCATGTAATTTTCTTTTCCTACAAAAGAAAGCGGTTAAATCTACCAAGGAGAGTATAGCAAAGCTGGAGAAGCAGTGAGAGGTTAGGAACTTCAACTTATAGAAAATTAAAAAACTCTAGAATGTAAATAAAATAGTTTAAACTAGTGCTGGAAAAAAACCGGAAATTCTCGAAATCGGTTAACCGGTTTTAAATATCGGATGCTCAACCGGTTTCAAAATCGATTTGAATTTAGTAGAATTAATATTAATATCAATAAAGTACACAGTAAATATTAGGCAAAATTTACGAATATAACTGTATATGTATTATTCTCACTAAAAAGAGGTCAATGTTTCTTTGATGTCGGTAAATACTAGAGTCTAAATATTTAACAAATAGCATTTAAGAACTTTATTGCTTTGAAATAAATACACTCTAGTTTTCACTTTAATTTTAATTTTAAAATTTAAACATGAGTTATGACGTTATTTAAAAAGAGTTTAGGACAGTAAATTGGTGTCATGTACAACTTGTAATGTCACACTAAAATTTTCCGCTATATCAGTTATGTGAAATTATACTAAATCCAAATGTACTTTACTGTCAGCTAAAAGTAAAAAAAACAAGTAAACATGATGATACCATATATTTAAAAGCTTATTGCTTGTAATTAATTACAAAAACATAGTTACTTAGGATTAATGAACGGGTTTATTATACTCCCAGAGTATTTAATTAACCTTTCCAAAATGCGTTTAGGCCTCACTGGTCCTTTTCAATTGGCTAAAATACAAAAAGCAGAGTCTATGGTGACTATCGCCAACATTACAATATACCTTAGAAGTACGCTACAATAGTTACAATTGCATGTTTTCCAATTGAAAAGGATCAGTAAGGCCAAAATGCAAAAGAAAGGTTAAATACGCTGGGGTATAATAAGCATGCTCATTAGTTCTAAGTAACTATGTTTTTGTAATTAACGATGATACTAATTTCATTGCCTCTGTTTGTTGCTGAAACCGCGGTTTTCTGAACACCAAGTTTGTTGCCAGCATTAGTTTTAAGTTTTTAAATTTTATTCAATATAACGTAAATATCTCAATATTTCGAAAGTAGAAAGATTAAAATCTTCATACTTTCGAAACTGTTTATTGAAATTTGTATTGATGCATTCAGTTTGAATGTAAAATGGAATCGATAAGATGGCTTTGTGTATAATAGTACAAAAGTTTTGAATTATTTTATCATTCAATTATATTAATTTTTAATTTATTGGTATATTAGTTATATAAATAAAATAGTGGAATATTTAAATTTATATTATTTTTTGAAATGTGTATTTTAATGAATAAATCATTCTTAAAAACACAAATATCGGTAAACTGTACTTGTAGAATGATGTATTCTTACGTGTCTTGTGTATGAAACATCCAGTTATGTCATATGATGATTTAATCACATGATGTAAGTAAAATGTTTCATAACTGGTTCGACGTCTCTTATTTTTGAAAACTAATTTATTTGTTATTCAGGTTTTCAATAATGTAATTTTAAAACATAAAAGTTTTGATTATACTCCTTTAATAAAATTTGTTTACGGATTCTAGCTTTGACAAATGAGACAAATTTAGAATGAAAATTTTCAATTAATTATTATAAAACTTTAAAAATAAACATATATTTTTATTATATATGAACTTTAGCTTACATTTTTAATAAGGTTTGTTTGATTAAATATTCTATTCGTTATTATTAATAAAGATATAGTTTTATTTCTAATGACCTAGATCATTCGCATAATATTGACGATAGGAACGTGTCTACAGATCTATGGAATGCGCATTTAAAGATACGCTTGTTTCTTCGCATTACAAGAGCGTAACATAATATATGACCTAGATTTAATGAAAAAAAAAAAACTCATTGCATCTAAAAATAAACAAACTCTTTATGAATGAAATTAAACACCCTCATTGATAAATAAACAGATTGCAAAACAAGATTTAAAATATTTTACAAATCAATAATTTCAAGTAACATAATTTATTCAAATATAATATTAAAATTTATATGTATAAATATACAGTATATGATTCTTTTTCTTCTTAAGATAATTTGTATATTAATTAAAGTATCACATTATGTTTGCATGAATAAAAATATTATTTGGTTAATTAAAAAAGTGTTTAATGTGAAAAAATTAGTATTTTTTTCGTATAAAATTACATCTAAACATATGATTAAAATAATACCAGTAATAGATAATAAAATCGATTGCAAAACTTTATTTAAAGTGCGAAAAATATTCTTTATTGTGTACTTTTGATATAGTATGTAGTTGTATAATAAGATTATGTACTGTACAAGGCTATTGATTCGGCAAGAGAACGCGTCAAAATATGTTTATAATGGAAAAACTGATTTTCATGAATTGGATTATTCTTGAATATGTAGCTTGTTCTATGCTAAAGAGTACTGGAAGAGGCACTTTGTTTAGTTCAGTGCTTTTTTGGGGTCCCAGGAACAGCCAGATTAGATGAGGGAATTAAATATAGCAGAAAAGTGATTGGAAAGTAAAATAGTAATAGCTCTTTGACAAAGTGCCAAAATATATTTTTTTCAAAAGGTGAAATAATTCAATCTATTATGTGTAATTACAAAAATAAATAAATTAAATTATCAACAACATTAACATAATTTATATATTGACATAAATTTCGAATATTGCAGTAATTAAGTCAAAAATTAAATGACACTTTTTCAATTACTGTAAATAGCTTAATCACCAATTTCAATTTAAACAATTTAGAAAAAATGAACCAAAACAGCTAAAAAAAATCTTTCTCAAACTTACTAAAAATGAGAAACTTTCAAAATATTATGTATTTAACATATACACAAAATATAACATATTTTATTAAGGATCGTAATTCCGTATTGCTTGTGCGATGACGATTTTATTCTTACAAACAAATGTAATCGGTCGAGGAAAGGACCTTGATGTTTTATGTCGTCATTAGATTACCCCTATAGGAGGAAATATACGAGTTATCTTGTACTAGTCGAGGTTAGTGAAGATATTCAAGTACTTACGGCATACTTTACAATAAGAAAGAAAGAAAAATTATCAAGTTAACGCTTGTAAGTAACATTTATTTTTATATCGACTATTATAATTAAATGAGGTTAACATTACGTATTTAGGTGAATTGTTTGCCCTTAAATAAGGAGCGTTATTCCTTACGTAGATAATTTTCAATGTATTTATTGCGGGTAGATTATATAGTAAATTAATTATTCAATGTTTTGAAAAGGAGTTTACTTGTTGTCACGACATCACATAGTGTACACGTGGCATTAGAAATATATCGATTTCACTAACTACAACTCTACAGGTGTTATAATTAAAAACGCTCTTAAATTATTAATGTTTTTCTCTTATTAAATTGAGTAAATTCTGCCTTAATTAATTAAAGTACTATCTAAAAGTTTCCGGATTTTTATTTTTCATTTGTTTATTAGAAAATGTGACCATGTGTTTCTATCTATAAAACTAATTCCATTAAAATCAGATGATCATAAATACTGTATTTATGCTTGACACTGGATTTGAATTATGACCTAGTGAATGATAAACATGGCCTTTGAAAAACATCTTCCATTAAATTCTATTTTACTAGAATCAGAATTATTTAATTTGAATTTGAAAATTATAGATTATTATAATATTTACAGAAATAATGAGTGAAATAACTTGTATATCAGTCTTATCTATATCTTTAAATAGTTTTACCTGTAATGTATAGTAACTATAAAATGAGAATTTTACATTTATTTTTAATTATACCAGTAAAATATATGATTTGTTATTCATTCTTTTATTATTTTAATAAAAATATAATAAACTATTACATTTGAACATTAATGGATTATTAAAGAACATTAAATATTGTTTTATTTCTATAATTTATTTGGAAGAGTCAGTTTGATAATTTTGATATAAATTTTCAAATCACAATAATAAAATTAGTTCAGAAAATGTTAAAGTTGTTTTGAAAAATTTTATAAATACTGATTGAATAAAATTATAAAAACTTGAAAAATAGCAATAGACAACTTTCAAATTTATCATTGTGTAAATTGTCTATTGCAGTGTTCCACAACATTTTTCTTCTTGCGGCACATCTATGACTCAACACGGCACACCAAAATGTTATTTTCCTCAAAAACGTATTATATAATACTATTAATAGAATTATATAATTCCACAAACCTATTATTATTATTATTAAACAGACCAACACCTGTGAGCAAATTTATTTTACATTTAATTTCTTAGAATACATAAAAATGCGTGGCTTGTAATAAAGAATAAACAAACATAGTCTTATTTCATCAGTGCTGCGGCAGAGAATGAAATACAAGCATAAAAAACACAGCAACTGTGATAAAAATATATAAATAAAACTTGAAATTAATTAATAGAATATGTAAAAGTTTACGTCACACCTTCACCTTTGTAATGGCACACCAGTTGTGGAACACTGGGCTATTGTGTACTGTTAACTGTTGAGTTGGTTTGTTTAGCTGACAAATTATTGGACTAGTTTTCTAAAGCTTGATGATTTAAAGCCATCATTTGAAATGACATTTTTTGATTTTGATGATGATTTGTGGTTTAACCTAATTTAAAAATAGTTTCAATGTTTTCTAAAACTTTGAACAAACAACAATATTCAAAAATTAGTGGATATTAAACATTTATTTCCATTAAATTTTATTGCTTAAAATATATGGATTTGTACTAATCTAAAGAAGTTAAGTTAATTAAAAAAAGAAAAAAAATAGTAAATAGAGTGGAAAAATCTTAGGAGGAAATCTAAGAGTTTTTTCAGACAAAGAATAATAATTCAGTTGGAAAAATAAACTGATATATCACTTAAAATAGAAATAAAACAAATGAATAATCATTAAATCATAAGAAACAGATTCAGATATAGAAATTCATTGGTTTTATTTCATTACAGTTGAGTACAATTATAACATACTCTGTTTATAAAATATATCCTGCTTAAAATATTCACCACTTCTTTCCCTGTAGAGTGCTATACATTTTTACCTTGAATAAAGGATATTTTTTTGCTTATAATATACTACAATTTTTCCCTTATATTAGAGAAAGTTTGGATATAGCATACTTATAAAAGATATGATGGATTGAATAGTCAGACCATTCAATAGGATGCCAAAATTCAGTTTCTTTTATCCAATTAATGCTCACAACAATTATTCAAATATTTATTTTATTATTATCTTCTGATTTGAAAATTATTTAATATTATTTTAAACTTCCTTCTTAGTATTAGTTTTAGTTCCTTCTATGCTAGCAAGCATATTGGGCAATGAGTTTTCTCCAGAAATTTTGATTTACAGCCAGGTCCTGTTCTTGCTTCCATGTAATATTTAGATTTTGTAGGTCCTTCAGCAGTGTTCATTGTTAGGTGTTTTTCATGGTTGACTTTTTACTCAGTGTCTATGTGGAAGACCCATGTTAGTGCTGTTTTTGGAATTTTTCAGTCATCCATTCATATCACACTACATGCTAATTGCAGTCATTGCTCTGTAATGATGTGATGTAATAATGCAGCATGTACTGATCACTTTGTTATACAACTTCTTCATTTGTAATGTGGTCACAATAATTTATTTTAAAACTTTGTCATAGTCCTCTCTGCTGGAAGACAATTAGCTTATGGATTTCACTGACATTTTCCACATCTTGCATGCATATGTTACCATTGGCAGAATGATTGAAGCAAATAGTTATTAATGCATATAGATGTTGGCATCCATATGGAGTGCATTTTTTGGAAAGTTGCAGAAGCCTTTCCAGTCCTATAGTTGTTGTCAGCATCAACATCTCCATTATTGCTTATTAGGCTGCCTAGGTAGGTCAGTTTATCTACTGTTCAATTTTTTGTTATTGTTCATAAATATGATTAGCAGGATTGTTGTTGTTGATTTGCACAGTCTTTGTCTTGTCAATGCTAATCCTCAATCCTACTTTTCTGGCCATATTATTGAGCTGGGTTGTCATCCATTGCAAATGTTCCTTTGTCTTGGCCAGAAGAACAATGTCATCTGCAAAGTCTGTCTGTAAAATGCTGGTGTGCATTTTAAACTTTATAAGAATTTGATAAATTGGCCAGGACAATAAGTATAAATTTAGAAAATTTACAAAAAATTCAAAATTCACTCAGAATTTGTTTAAAATTTTCTAAATTTATAAGATTATTATTCTAATTTATTCAAAATGGATTTCTACGATGATAGATCAACCTGATAATGATATAATATTTAGTCTTTATTTCATTGGCACTTCTGAGTTGTCTAACCTACTGAATACACAATGTGTTACAGTAAAGTTATTTCTGCTTGTTTCATTTGAAAATTTTGCATTTCATATATTTTTCACTATGTACAGTATATTTTGATCCTGAAGAACAGTGTTATATTGTTGTTATGAATGTAAGTACTGTAACTGTACATTCATAACTTACTATTTACATCAACACTATATAGTTTACTTTATTGTTTTTTTACTGTATTTCAAATTTAGTCTAAACAAAAGCAATTTAAAGGAACAAAGTCATTTCTTGTTACATATTATGCAAATCCTAAAGCTTGGATGATCATTGTAGTGATATCGGACCTTCTCTTCCTCCTTCTCTGGGGGTTTTCGTCGGGGCAGATGCAATCTATCCATCGACACACGCTAATGAGGGGCTGTTAAGACTGGGGAAGAAAACGCGGGAAGAAGGAATTTTTGAGAGAGGAATTCGGGACACGAGAGGGAGAGGGAGTGCGAAGTAGTGGTCCCTGAGAGCGGAATAAAGTTTTTTTGTGGAAATATTGGACTAGTTGATTAATTGGTGAGACAAACCGACGGGGCGGAATCCGCTGATTAAGAACAGGTTCCCTACATTGGTGCAGCTGACAGGATCGTGAAGTCAGATCGACAAGATTTGATCTGTGAAGAGAGTGATTATGAGCCAGAATAAGAAGAGTGGATCGGAACCGAGCTGAGTGGGTAATTGGGCATGGTGCTAAGGTTTGAGGAATATACAAGGTTTACACCAGAGAAGAGGTATTTTTTTTTTTTATTTATGAAAGGTGGGGAACTCCTAGTATCACTCATAGGTACGACCAGGAGGGGAAAAGAAATGAAGGAAGAGGGAGAAATGCGAAGGATAGGGGATGAAAGTGGGGGCAGGAAGAGGGAGGAAGAGGTGGGATCCCACGGTGCATGCATCACATTTATTTACAAATAAACCAGAGTAAAAAAAATAATATATAAAGATACAAACCAAGGTTAGTACATACAATTATATACAGGATTTGGCGCGATAATAGCGAGACTAAATACAGAATGGTAACAGAAATTGGTAGTTAACAAAAATTTGAAGTTTACAACTATTTGGCGCGATGACATAAAATAATGGATTACAACACAGGGGTGAATGGTACAAACATACTTACAATAAGAGAATTACTACTAGTGTATAACAGACAAATAATGAAGACAACTGCATGACAAGCGGACCAGAGAAGAGGTAGGAAAATTTTGTACTTGTCGGAAACGAAATTTACGGCGGAATGCTAAGCATAAAGGGAGTTAAGAAGGAAGATCTACGGATCGTGGCGGAAGAGCTTTGTGGCACAATAGACAATAATCTGAGGGTATCGGAGTTAAGGAAACTTATTACGAAAAGTGACGATTTTGCTAGTGACCCATATTTTGTGCTGGAGATTTTGACTTCCACTGTTGCGGAAAGGAAACGGAGGGAGAAACAAGAGAGGCTAGAAAGGGAACGCCAGCACGAGTTAAAGCTGGCGCGGATTAACGCTACTATTCAAAGCAGGGCGAGTAACGGTAGTCCCAGCCTTACGGACAGCCATCCGGAAGATGGGCCCGCTAGGAGTATTGAGAAATTGATTACGAGCATGAAAACGTTAACATTGCCAGTCCCAACTAAGTCCGAAAATTGGAACCATTTTTTCGTATCTATAGAGCGAGCGTTCCAATCAAAGAATGTGCTGGAAGAGATGAAAGTGGAGATACTGATCAATATTCTGGGAGAAAAGGCTGCAAACATTTTGATTTATATAACCGGAGACAAGTTAAAGGATTACTCAAGCGTGAAGAAATTAGTGCTATGAGAATACGAACCGTCCGCCCAATGCTGCCTGGAAAATTTTCAAAATGCTAGACGTAGGCCCAACGAGACTCACATGCAATTTATGTCTAGAATAGTGTTGTCTTGGGAATACTATTGCGAGTTGAGGAGAGTGAAGGATTTGGAAACTGTAAAACAATTAATCGTGGCGGACAGATTATTTCAGACGTTGGATGCTGACACGGCGGCCCATATAAGCGTTCGTCAGGGCGAGGGGTGGTTTAACCTTATCAACATGACGAGAGAGTGCAACCTATATTTTGAAAGCAAGGGAAATCTCTAACCGAGACATACAACGAGTCGCAAGGGTCACGGCGTCTTCCAGAGTGCCAGGGTACTGGCCAGGAGTACGATCCCCCACCACTGAGGGATGAGGGACAGAAAGACACACTCAACTATCGTCAGGAAATGAAATGGAGTGAGTGCTTCATCTGTGGATCAACGCAACATATTTCTAGATCTTGCCCGCAGAAGATAACGGATACACCCATAAACGATAGTTGCACTCAACCCTCAACCGGTCGGAGATGGAACGACGTCGCGATAGTGGGGAGTGTGAGGTCAAAACACTTTGGCGAAAAAATGAGCGGCCATTTGAAGTCAGGCCTAGTATTCAATGTTTACAATACATTACGGTCAACATAGGTGGGCAAGATACTGAAGCTATTGTAGATTCAGGCACCCAAGTCCCAGTCTTGCACCCTGAAGATGTTACAGCTCGAATGATGGGGACTGGGGAACAATAGTTTTGAGCTCAGCGTTTGGGGAAGAGATCAAGGCACGGACAGTAAAGGTCCCTATGGCTATTAAAGACCGTTGCAACCAAACTTTATTACCCCCTGTAGAAGTCACAGTGGCACTGACTGAGAAATTGAAGGGCCCTCGTCTCATGCCGCCTGGTATTCTCAAAGTGTTGGAAGGACAAGCTGGCATGTACAGACCTCCTCACCTTCGTAATCGTGAGAGTGGAACAGGTAGTCGTGAACCAACTGATTGGGACCGAAACTGGTACTCGGATATGAGTGATCGATATGTAGGTCTTCATGATAAAGCATTGCTTGAGAGAACCGATAGTCATAATAGAAGCTATCCGAGCCGAAAAGGTTCAGAAATACAGTGACCACGAAGATTCTGGAAATATAAACAATTGGGAAAGCAGTCATAAGCGAGGAGAAGCAGATTTCTCTAATTTTAGAAAACGAAATCTAAAAGTTTGCCCTGATAGCTACACGTCATACATGACAGACAGTGAACGTGATCATAACTGACGAGGTCCCCATGCTCCAAACGATGCTTCAAGGAATTGCTGGCGCGACGGCATTCACGGAAGTAAAAGTGTCTGGAATCATCAGAAGGGTAGTAGACGTTCCGAGTACGACGACAATCGGAACAGGTAAGATGAACAAAAGACCAATAATCGAAGTAAATATTTAGAGGGTTGAAGTAGAAGGTACGGCTCCAGCAGCCTCCGATCTTGTGGTTATCGTCTGTTCGGCCGTGATCGAGGCAACACGGATCGCATCGCAGTATCAAATAAATACTCATCTTCCGCTGTTGGTTACGGAAGAAACAACTATGATGTTCAGTATAAAGGAGACTATGGTGGAAGTTATGGTCCTGCCAACAACTGGTGGGGTAACTGAGAACTTTCGTAACGTGTTGGCGACAAAGGCAGCAGTGGACCCATTTTGGAGGAATTCACGATATTTCTGATTCAACAGCGTATTTGTGGCATTAAAAGTGACGTTTGTTTCGATGTGTAGTGATGAGAACTAATATAATTTGTGTAAAAGGAAAATTGTGTTGTATATTGTCTGTATGAACTTTTTGTATTCTCGAGAAGCTAAGTTTTACTGTAACCTTTATTTTTTTTGAAAATTGTAGTTCAGACTCGTGTTCGGGTTAACACCCTTACACTTGTCTTGCGGCGGGGGTGTAGTGATATCAGACCTTCTCGTCCTCCCTCTCTGGGGGTTTTCGTCAGGGCAGATGCGATCTATCCATCGACACACGCTAACGAGGGGCTGTTAAGACCGGGGAAGAAAACGCGGGAAGAAGGAATTTTTGAGAGAGGAATTCGGGACACGAGAGGGAGAGGGAGTGCGAAGTAGTGGTCCCTGAAAGTGGAATAAAGTTTTTTGTGGAAATATTGGGCTAGTTGATTAATTGGTGAGACGAACCGACGCGGTGGAATCCGCTGATTAAGAACGGGTTCCCTACAATCATAAAAAGGTATGAACACTGGCTGCTGTAATGGAATCATAACAGCAAAATTACAAAATTCTCTTGTTTATGGATAATTGATTTGATTTTTAAATGATTTCACATTAGACATAGCACTGTAATGCAATAAACTGTATTTTTTACTTGAGTTTTTTTTTTTCAAGATTTTGCTTATAACCAGAGTCGGCCCTACCATAGGGCAAACGGAGCAGCCGTTCCAGGCACTAAGTCCTATGGGGCGCCTCAGTGGTATAGAAAATTAAAGGGTATAAATTAGGGCAACCAAGGGGGGCGCCATAATAGGATCTCGCTCCATCCTAAAACTTGCCTCAGGCCAGCACTGCTTATAACATACTTTTGGTTATAACATACTCTTTAATGTTTTTCTATTGCAGTATTGTAACCATAGTTGACTATATGAATATTTCCAAATTATACTGGCTCATCATTAGCTGATTTTCAAAGCCAATCGATGATTAGTTGGATGACTCAAAAACATTTCTGATAAAATAAAAACTATGGATCTCTATATTTGAATTTGATTCATATAATTTATTAAAAACATTATTGGTTGAAAATATAACTAATAAAATAGATTTCTCATAAATAACATACAAATAAAATATTTTCAAAAAAACATTCTGATATTTTATGTATTTTACTGTAACTTAATCCTATTGAAATTTGACTTTATCTATAGAAGTTTTAGATTTTTTTTGTCAATTGCTTTGGTTATGTTTCTAACTGAATTTGAACTAGTAATTTAAGAATATAAATTTTTTACATATTATTTTATGTGAGTAATTAAAAAACACTTATTTTCAGAGGCAGTACAACTTTATTTTGGGTTGTGGTTTAAAATTCTAATCAACACTGCAAAGGATGGGACTTACATCACCAAAAAAGTCTTTACCTTTGACTGAGAAAAAGAACTGCCTAACCATGACCAAAACAACTGTTTTGATCATGGGACGTAAGCTTTCTGCTTAACATGTTCATATCTGTTGGCTCTAGGCCCTAATTTAAACTTGTGGTTGACCTCAAAGATTAAGCTAAAAGAGTCAGTTTTGTAATAAAGTCTAAAAAGGCTATAGAACTAGTTGTTAGCTTCCTCATCAAGTAAAAATTTAATTGCAGGATAGATAACATTTAATATATCTATAAAAGCTAACAAATTCTCTCTAGAACCATTTAAAGATATTAGTGTCATCAATATATTGTATATATACTGTAAAAGAGAATATTTAAACACAACAGTAGATCTAATAAAGATCCTATACTTTAATCTTTACATTACTCTTCCAGCTAGAAATGTTGGAAGAGGAGATCCTATAGATACATCTTGCATCTGTACTATTTCAGGATTTACCTCACATTACTATTTCAGTATTTCAGCTAATACTGAAATGTTGAACTAGTAATATCAATGTAATTAGTAATGTGATAGTAATTGAACTATAGAAGTACAGTGGGTGATCGGTTAATGAACAGTTCAGACTGCGAACAAATTGGACAATGAACACTTTTGCAAAAGATTTTTATGTTCAGACAACAAACACCTCACAGAACAAACATGAGAAGAAGCAATGTAAAATATTGATTGGTCTTCCTTTGTCTCTAGGTAACAGTTTAAAACCTTTTGAAATACTGGAGATGTCGACATTAATGTGCAACCCAATATCAATCAAATAGTATTTCTCTGAACTTTGAAACTCTCCCTTGTAATTCCAGCCTTTTGCTTAATTTTCTGACAAAGAATTTTTTATAGTCTTTGTGAGACTGTCTGGCACTCATTAAGTTTTGCATTGGTTTTTATTTTTGAAAGGTGAGAGTTTAACTGTCCCATCAGATATTCATTAACATTTTAACACCAAATTTCAAATTCTGTCCAGGTCTCACATTTACATAATTTTTTTGTGCTTGTTGATTTCTGTTCTCTGAATTTTTATAAGTGCTTTTCTGAACTTTTTATTTAAAAAAGAAACATAATATTATGGAACCTAAAAAGAGTAGCATGTCAAGAACTGTGCTCACCATAGAAACCAAGCAAGAGATAATAGCCAAGGTAGAGAGTGGGCAGATGTGTGATGTTGCTAGGCAGTATGGCTAACAGTAAACACAACGTTAGCTAAGAAAGATATAATCAAGAAGACTCAAGTAGCTAAAGGAGTAACGAAAATCATATCTGAAAAACAAAGATATGCCATCAATGAAAAAAATGGAGAGATTGCTTTTAATTTGGATAAAAGAAAAGAGATGTTAACTAGTATCACTATTATTCAAGAGAAAGCTAGAGAAAGTTTTGAAGAACTGAAGAAACAAACTCCACATTCGTTACATGAGGAGATAGAATTCAAGGCTACCATTGGATGATTTGCAAAGTGTAGAAGGAGATCTGGCATTAAACATGTGATAATCCACTGTGAGTCTACTAGTGAATATAAAGAGGCTGAGTTCTGTCTCAAATTTGATGAATTCATTAAAAAAAGGATATTGTCCACAACATTTTTAATTGTGATGAAACCAGTTTATTTTGGAAGTGCATGCTGAGTCATACCTACATCATGAAAGATGAGAAAAATATTCCTGGGCATAAACCCATGAAAGACTGATTGATGTTAATTTTGGGAGCTAATGCTAGTGGTGATATGAAGCTTATCCCACTTCCTGTCTGAGAAACGTAGAGCATTAAAAAAAATTCTATAATTAAAGAAAGACTGCCAGTGATGTGGAAATCGAATAAAAGGGCAAGGGTCACACAGGCTCTTTTCAAAAAATGGCTGTTTGAAGTTTGTGCTCCAAGCATCAAAGATTACCTTCAGACTAATGAATTGACATTGAAAGCACTATTGCTATTGGACAATGTACCAGGACACCAAAAGACCTGAAGATAATTTGCTGGAAGACTTTCCCTGGCTGACAGTTCAGTTTCTGCCTCTGAATACCACTTCGTTGATTCAGCCAATGGATCAGGAGGTTATTGCGGATTTCAAGAAATTGTACATTCGTGCACTGTTTTGTTGGTGTTTTGAAGCATGCCAGTTCTCCTGAACAATGGCATTAAAAATGTTTTGGAAAGAAAAATTTGATATTTTCGAAGCAATCCAGCTCATTCAAAAGGCACGGTCAGAAGTCATTCAACAACAGTTGAATTCTGCTTGGCAAAAGCTGTGTCCCTACTGCATTCAGGGAGACAGAGATGATGTCCCTGAAATTATGGATGAAATTGTGACAACTGTTAGAGATCTTGAATTGGAGGTGAATGAAGAGCTCATAATGGAATGTGAAACTGATCTGACGACAGAACACCAAGAAACTCAGTGAGATGTGTTTTCTTATGAAAAAGAGGAAAACGAAAGAGAACCAATGCTGACATCTGCTGTTAAAAAACTTTTGAAGTGGGAAGATGTCAGAACAACAGTCTTAGAATGGCATCCAAACCAGGTTGAGGATGCAGCGGTCGGCAACACTGCGCCGACCACCGTCCCCAACCAGAGGTCGAGGTTCACTCTTTTTGGGTCAACGTGCTCAGGTTCGGACGCTCATCCTCACTCTCCGACCTTTGTCTATAGGATCGGCGTTGTTCTAACCATCTGTACATAGATTTGTAATTATCGGTAAATAAACTAGTGAATACGACATTCGGATCCTTCTTTCAACCCTAGAATGTACAACTCGACGCCACGACGATTCCGTTCGCGGATGCGATCGGATTGAGCAATCTGACTAACTTCAACTATTTAGAGGAACCATTAATGGTCCCCTCACTGGTGACCCGAACGTGATCCGAAAACGTGGGAGCTCAACACCGAACCTTCCCAAGCCCAGACGCTATTTACAGAAATACAGGTAGGCCTCTTTTTCTCTTCCACGCCGGTCAAGCAGCCGAACAAAGATGGTCGAGCCCGAACCCACGGCAGAAGTGAACAGAGTGGCTCTCAAACTACCTCCATTTTGGGACAAGACCCCAGAATTGTGGTTCGCCAATATAGAGGCCCAGTTCGCCATATCGGGCATCACAAAGGACAGTACCAAGTACTACTCTGTCGTGTCTGCTCTCAACTCCGATGTCTTGAACTACGTAAGTGACATCGTCCTCAACCCACCGGCCGAAAATCGTTATAATACACTTAAGGCCAGACTGCTCGCCGATTTCTCAGACTCGGAACAAAGGCGAATCAAAGCGCTACTCTCGGATATCGCGTTGGGAGACGAAAAGCCATCCCATTTATTAAGAAAAATGAGGCAGTTAGCCAACAATAAATTAGGGGAAGACTCTAAAAACCTTATGGCTACAACGACTGCCGCAACAGACCCAGGCGATCCTGGCAGCCTCCGACGATGGTCTAGAAAACTTGGCCACCATGGCCGACAAAATAGGCGAGGTAACGCACGCGAACGTCGACAAAGTCCAAAAAGGCCCCGATAATACAGAAGCCCAATTAAGCGAGCTCCAGGCACAAATAGAATCCCTTAGTCAGAGAATCGAACGATTAGCTCGGCCCCGCGACAAGTCCAGGCAAGGCAGAGCACATTGGCGGCGGCGCTCAAAGACGCCCAAGGGAGATGCTAGCCACCTTTGCTGGTATCACCAAAAATACGGGAGCGAGGCAAAACGCTGCCATTCCCCATGCTCTTTCCGCCAGTCGGGAAACTTAAGGAAATCGCACGAAACGGCCCGATGCGATTTCCGACCCGATAACAAGAGCCGTTTATTCATTTTCGACCCTGTTTCCAACCATGAGTACTTGGTGGATAGCGGAAGCGATGTGTGCATTTTACCCTTCACGGGAAACAGCACGCGGGACAACTCCCACGCCGTGAAGCTCTATGCGGCAAATGGTACACCGATACGAACGTACGGTACCAAGTTAGTTACGCTCGGGCTCAACCTCCGCCGCCGTTTTCAGTGGCCGTTCGTTCTAGCGGACGTCAGTAAGCCAATCATAGGTGCCGATTTTCTGCGGAAATACGGATTGTTAATCGACCTAAAGGGTGCATGTCTCCGAGACTCAATTACCAACTTAGTCACCACGGGTAAAAAGATCGAAACGGAAGTTACGCAAGTAACGCTGATAGCCAGCTCGTCGACATATCGGAGTATCCTGGAGAAGTGCCCCGACATTTTTCATCCTTACCCCGCAGGGACGGCCAGGGCACCCAAACACCACACCGTGCACCGCATTATAACAAAGGGACAGCCGGTATTCGCAAAACCACGCCGACTGCACCCAGCCAAACTCGCGGCAGCTCAGAAGGAGTTCCAATACATGATGGAGCAGGGAATTTGCAGGCCCAGCACCTCCAACTGGGCTAGCCCCTTGCACATGGTGCCCAAGCCAAATGGAGAATTCAGGCCAACGGGCGATTATCGAGCGTTGAATCGACTTACGATTCCCGACCGCTACCCGTTACCACATTTGCAAGATTTCTCCTCTTCCCTATTCGGCAAAACCATATTTTCGAAGGTCGATTTAGTCCGCGCGTACAATCAGATACCTGTGCATCCCGACGACATCCCAAAGACCGCGATCACAACCCCTTTTGGTCTTTTCGAATTCATGTTCATGCCTTTCGGTTTGTCCAATGCCGGACAGACTTTCCAACGGTTCATAAATGAGGTACTCCAAGGGCTCGATTTTACCTTCGCATACCTCGACGACATTTTAATCGCCAGCGAATCGAGGGAGCAGCATGAGATGCACTAGAGGCTGTTTTCCATTGCCTGTCCGAGTACGGCGTCAAGGTAAATCTGAGCAAATGTATATAGGGAGCACCAGAGCTACCGTTTTTGGGATATTTAGTCAGCAAGGAGGGCATTAAGCCACTACCCGAACGCGTAAACCCTATACTGGCGTATAAAATTCCAACAACGATCCGTGAGCTCAGACGTTTCCTGGGACTACTTAACTATTACCGTAGAAATGTCCCAAACGCAGCTCATGCGCAAGCCCCACTGAATGAGTTACTAAAAGGACCGAATCTTAAATCCAACAGCAAAATTCAGTGGACCGAGGAGACAACCAACGCTTTCCATCACTGCAAGGAGGAATTAGCTAACGCAACGCTACTAACACATCCAAATCCAAACGCTCAATTGGCACTTTTTACCGACACAAGCGACATAGATATCAGCGGCTCGCTAAATCAAGTCGACCCCTCAAATGGCACACCGAAGATGCAGCCACTAGCCTTTTTCTCAAAATTTGGCCAAATTAACGGAGCCGCAACGAAAATGGTCGGTTTTCGATAGAGAGCTTTATGCCATATACGCGTCAATAAGGCACTTCAAGCACATGCTCGAAGGCAGGGAGTTTACGGTCTTTACAGACCATCGCCCACTGACGTATGCTTTTAGTCAGAAGCCTGAGAAGTGCACCCCTAGGCAATTAAAGCACCTAGACCTCATAGGGCAATTCAGCACGGACATCCGCTACATCAAAGGCAGCGACAATACACCGGCGGACGTATTGTCGCGGATCGAAACTATCGAAGTGCCAAACGCAGTAGACTACACGAGCATCGCGCAAGCTCAGAGCAGCGACCCCGAATTAAAGCAACTACTTTCTTCAAATACGGCCTTACAGCTGAAGAAAATGCCTTTAACGGATGCAGGCCCCGATCTATTCTGTGACATATCCATGAACAAAATTCGCCCATATATCCCGATTAAATTCTGCAAGCAAGTCTTCGACGCCACACACAATCTGGCTCATCCCGGTATAAGAGCTACCACCAAATTAATAACTAGTCGTTTTGTTTGGCCTTCAATCAGAAAGGACTCTCATATGTGGGCCAAAACCTGCATACCATGCCAACGAGCGAAAGTCCATAGGCACATGTGGAGCCCTGTCCAAAATCTTCAGGTCCCTGACGCCCGTTTCGAACACATGCACATGGATATTGTAGGTCCCCTTCCGCCTTTGCAAGGTAACATATATTGCCTCACACTTATTGACAGGTTCACCCGTTGGTTGGAAGCCTTCCCGATTGCCGACTGTACGGCAGAGACTGTAGCAAAGGTTTTTTACGGTCAATGGGTCACACATTACGGTGTACCTAAGACGGTCACTACTGATCAGGGTAGACAATTCGAATCGCACCTGTTCCGAGCTTTGACCAAATTATTGGGCAGCAAGCACATACACACGACAGCCTTTCACCCGGCAGCCAACGGCCTGGTGGAGAATAGCCACCGCAGACTTAAATCGGCTCTCAAGGCTTGCTTGACCGATCGCTGGACAGAGGTCTTACCATCAGTGCTGCTAGGGATGCGAACCGCCTTTAAAGAAGACATCAAGGCAACAACCGCCGAACTCGTCTATGGGACAACCTTACGATTACCCGGTGAGTTCCTCGCCCCTACACCAACAGACTCAAACGCAGCAGTTTTCGTCCAGCAGCTCAAAGAGCAAATGCATCAGTTGACACCAATTCCAACGAGATGTCACGGGACAAAGAAAATATTCGTCCCCCAGGACCTACGGAGCTGCACCCACGTCTTCGTGCGGCACGACGCTGTACGGCCACCTCTGCAGCCACCGTACGACGGACCATTTCCCGTACTGCAGCGTGCAGACAAATTTTTCAAAGTCCGCATATGGCAAAAAGAGACAGTTATCTCCATAGACAGACTTAAACCAGCTTATTGTCTGGCGGAACACTTTTCACCAAGCGAACAACCACCAACAGACGACAAACAAGAGACAGACACGAGACAAGTTCCCCATTCAACAGAAATAAAAGATCCGAAACCATCGAGCACCACGCACTTGAAACAAGCAGAAGAAACCAAACAAGCAGAAGAAACTCCGGAAGACGCGTCCGTTTCCCGGCACGTTTTCTCTAGCCTCACGATTGTTTACACTAGGAAGGGGGTACTGCGACGGTCGGCAACACTGCGCCGACCACCGTCCCCAACCCGTGTGACGTCAGAGGTTGAGGTTCACTCTTTTTGGGTCGACGTGCTCAGGTTTGGACGCTCATCCCCACTCTCCGACCTTTGTCTATAGGATCGGCGTTGTTCTAACCATCTGTACATAGATTTGTAATTATCGGTAAATAAACTAGTGAATACGACATTCGGATCCTTCTTTCAACCCTAGAATGTACAACTCGACGCCACGACGATTCCGTNATTTTAATAAAAGTAATAAAATATATAATAAATATATAATGCTCCAAAGACAACAATTCCCTGACACAGGCTTGAATAGCCTTATTTGTTTGAGCTTCATAATACCATTTGCAAGGCCAGGCACACAACAGTCACAACTGACCAATCAGAATGCAATCTTTAATGTTTAAACAAGTCCAGCGCATTTCGTATTCCAAGTTTCAAAAAAAGAAAGCATTCCATCTTAAATGTTCTATGTTTGAAAGGTGGCCATAATCTGATAAGGGTGACTTAACCCCACTGAAAACATTTGTTTTTCTTTACAAACTATTCAATGAGTTTGGATACATAGTATAGATTTACTAGTTTATCCAACTATAGCTTTGGTGTTAAATTTACTTAAACTTATTAGTGTAAAAATCTGTTTTATACTAATTAAAGTAACATTCATATATAATTTAAAATATTATTTAATAATTTTCAAGTTAAAAAAGACAATAGTAAAATAAATATTCACATAATATCTACAAAACAGTAACTACATGAACAAAATAAAATTTCAGCAAACTATTGGATAGTCTGACCATTACAATCATCTAGCCTTTAATAGGCAAAACAAGAAAGTACTATTTACAGCCATTTTATATAAATATATGTATAATGATTATGTGAAGTTAGTATTTTGTTTTGCAATTTGCTAAAAAATGTTATTGTCAAATATTTGTTAAAAATGGGCAATACATTAAAAACTAGATATGGATAATGAAACTGGAAATGAAAGAAATGTCATAGTGGGTGGTGTGGTGGTACACCAATACAGTATATTTTTGTTATATTTTTATATATATGTATATATATAATTTTCTATCTTTCCTTCTTTCTTTGTTCTGTGTTCCTTTGTCCATACTTTCTGGAACTTTCGTCCAGGTGTGGGTGGTCGATGACCCAATTAGGAGACAAAGGATTAGAAATAGCCCAGAGGGCAAGTGAGAGACAGAGAGAGTAACTTTTGCTTCGGACCTAGAAGAGGGAAGACCGTCAGAGAGAGGTCTCCAGGTCGGTGTTGCTTCGGCTGAAAGAGGCACGAAGAGCACGTAAGGAAGAAGTAGCGTTGATAAGGACATTGGCCAGCCAAAAGATAAAAGACGTTTTTTTATTTGATTATCGCATGCGATCCGTCCCCAAAAGGAAGATTCCCAAGACGAAGTCATCCAGCAGCCGCCACCCCAATCGCCAACTCGGGTACCCGTTCCATCCTGAAATATATTTCCGTTTCTCCTTCTAATCTAACTTTCTTTTCCTTTTTCCTTTTCTTTTTAGATATAAGTAGGTTTAAGTTAGAAGTTAAGTATTTCTTTGTATCGCGAAAGTCTTGCTCGACTGTGAATCGAAAAAAAGTGTTGTTTGTTCGTTTGTTTTGATGTAAGGACTCAGGAGGTCGGAATCAACAAGAACCTTTCCTGTATATGTTCACAGAAAATAATAAAGCATGTCTTATTTGTTTTTTATACCCGTTTCTTTGTGAAATCAACCCTCACCACGTGCTTATTACCACAAACCATTAATGGTCCCCTCAAGGACAATAGACTTGGGGATCTCTACAATGACAATGCTATTAATTACTTCTGAAAAATCCTGAAGGAGAGAGAAAAGCAATCAACATTGCTAAGATTCTTTAAACCACATACAACACCTTATTTTGCCAAAGAAAATATTTAATAATCACAAATGCTTTTGGCTTGTTCTACAAGCCATCCTCTGGCATTATATTACACTCTATCATTAGAATATAGCATTCTAACAGAATTTTGAGTATAATAAATTTAAATATGAATATGAATAAAAGAACACAAAACAATTTTTAAAAGATGAATGTCACACAAAACCAAATCAAATTAATAATAAAAGTTGAAATATAAAATATAATTACAATAAATGTGTTAATATATATAGTTAAGCCAAAAATGAAAATATAATATTACTTTGTCAGAAGGGAAATCTATAAATTGGTATGTTTTAGTTTTTCTCTTCATGATGTATTTCCATGCTGTTGGTGATCCTTCAGCATTGTAATCCTTCAATCATATTTAAGGGTAAGTAATTGAGAAATTTCTTCTTATTGTTAAGATTATTGTTTTTAATGATTTAAATTTAATATAAAACAAACATTACATACTTTATTTATTATTTATAATTATCATTTGCTTATTTTACTTTATAGTAAATATCCAAAATGTCATATCCAAATCCAAATCAACCTATAACATCACCACCTCAACCAGGATACCTACCAGCCCAAGGTGGTTATCCCCCACCAACTCAAGATGGTTATCCACCACCACAAAACTATTATCCACCACCAGGACAACCTGGATACCTACCTGGACAACCTGGATATCCACCTGGACAACCTGGATATCCACCACCACCACCAGGTGCACCACCAGCACAGCCAAAAATAAGTAATTTTTTTTAATGTGACAATTATAATGTTAATTCAATGTTAATAATAAAATTGACAATATTCTATTGTTTTTCATTAATATAATTTCTAGCTTTGTGTAATGTCAATTTTATTTATATTTATTTTAAATGTCTTCATTCCATGAAAATATTATATATAATATAAATATCAAACATTAATTTTTCTAAACATTATGAACTTATAATTAAGTTATTTTATGTAATGATTTGATAATATGATACTATACAGTAGATCCCCCTATAAAACTGTTTCCTATAGTTATGATTCCTATAAAAATTGTGGCATTATCCGTAAACAACGGTAAAAATAACTCCTATAATACGTAAAACGTCATCGGGCAGCCGAACTACTTACCCGCCGTCCGTAGCGCCACGCTACGGAGAGATTTCTATCGTCTGGACAGTATTATATAAATTATATATAAATTAGGTACTGTACATATAATTATATATTAATTATATATAAATTAGGTACTGTATATATAATTATATATTAACTTAATTTATTGTAACTTTATTATAATTAAATATATATTTTTCGCCGTCTAGCGTCACGCTACGGCGAGTTAGGCGACCTATCGTCTGTTTAGTACTGTAATTTTATACATTTCTTGTGAAAGAAACATTTCTTATTTAACGGCCATAAAAATTATTTATATTAATGATGTCTCCAAAGGTCAACGAAGTTTTCGCAGAAAAATAATATCAGAAATCGCGGCCGCAATTTGATGCGCTGTTCCGCGACGAAACCAAGCTTTAGCAACGAGCGTAGTCAAAGGGTACACACTCGGTAAGTAATCCTACAATTTTTTGTTTATAACGTAGTTTATACGGATTATTTTAAAAAAAATATACGTATTTTGGAAATGTTGAGTCGAATTAGTCTAGAATCGATTAATTTTATGAAAGAAAACCTTTCAAACAGCCGTAGTCCGTAAACTATGATTCCTACAAAATTGATTCATAAAGAACGGAACGTATCTACCGTCTTATAGGGGGATCTACTGTACGTCAGTGTTTTTCAAAATGTGGTTTGTGAAAAGTTTATTACTAGGCTGCAATAAGATTTCATTTAAAATGACATAATTTTATATATTACATTAATAAAGTGATTTTAAAATGTCTTTATAAGTCTTTTAAACACATGCTATAGTGAAATATTAAGGATCCCAATATAACGGACATCACATTATTATGGATGGCTGAAGTTGGTCTGGTTAAAAGGAAAATTATAAGAAAATTCATTCACTGTAACAGACTCCTTTATAACAGCGGCAACTAATAAAATGGCAACTAAGAATTTATAGTTGCCATTTTATTTCGTCATAGTTGTCATTTTATTTACTTTATTTGCAAAAAAATAAATACAAAAATAATATAAAATTCATTTTTTAATCATTTTTACAGCATAGGTTTTCACATTAAAGCTAGCTTTTGTTTTCTGATCAACCTCTTTTGTTCAGTTTTGGTTTCATTTTCTCTACGAGTGATGAGTCTTGGATTTTTTGTGTAAAGCAAAGCCACGGATCATAAAAAAAATGAAAATCTTTAGATTTAACACAAATAATAGATATAATTCAGCAGATTAAAGATAGAAAATCTCAAGTTGAAGTTGGTAACGAAATGTCTCTGAGTAAACAGACAATTTCATACATTTTGTAAAGCAAGAGAAAAAGTACAATAGGCTTTTCTTAAAATAATTCTTAAAAATATTCCATTTCTGCATTCCAGTTTAAAGAATCCTGAAGATGATCTCCTTTGAAAATCGAAAACATTAGAATTTACAATAGATTATCCTGGAATTTCTTTTAAAGTTCAATTCGTTGTTATTTTGTAAGATATATTCCAGGCGACAAAATAATAGATCAATAATAGACAAAATACAAAATTTTTATGGTGTTCTTTATTAAAATCATTATTTTTTTTCTATTAATTTACTATCTGGTAAATTTAAATAATATTTTTTAAGAAACAAGTTAAAAATAACAATTCTGTAATTAACAAACATATTTATACATGTTATATAGGCCTACATTAAAACAAAAAAGTATAAAAGTTTTTCAAAATAATTTGTCTTTGAAGAACTGCATTTCTTTGATGTGCTTTGTTAACCAGTTAGTATGTTGTTCCAAAACATTTCCTTTTCCTAAGTTGGAGATAACCATATAAGTCATATCTCATAAGTCTTATCAATATTTATATTTATATATATTTTACCAATATTTAAAAAGAAAATATCTATGAGATTGTGCAAAGTGTGCAAAAGTTTTTAAGTTTCTGTCTCGCAAATGACAGTTGTGGAATTAACCATTGCCCACTTGATTATTGCCTATTGTGAATTGTTCAGTTGACTATTGCTCAGCTGTCGTGTACCCATAATTTACAATTGAAATTTTGTCCATTATATCTATAACTGGCCAGGACAATAATTATACATAAAAAAATTATAATAATATTTTGAAGCACTAAATCTTCAATTTGAAGAAATGCTTTGCCTTCTGCCCTCAAACCTTCAGGAACAAACAGTCTCTACAGGCATTGTCAACCTTTTTATTGTTACTTACTGGCAACTCTCAGTTTTTACAGCATGAGTTACAGCATGGTGTGTTATAACATGAGATGACTAGGGTAGTACTGCATCATAGTTAAAAAATTTTTAAAGTGTGATCCACAAGTTAGGATGCTCAAGTGTGGGTGTATTGCATGAGTACAAGGTGGAAGTGAGGAGGACTTTCCAAATAAATAATGCTCTGTGATTGGCACAACCTAGTGTTGCCACCTTTTCAAAATTGCTGACCCGGACGGCAGGTGAGGTTTATTCGAACAGAAATTCCTGATGCATGCGCAATGTCATTTTGCAATGCGAAGAATAACATGCAGTGCATGCCGGTTCTAAATCAGTTACAGTTAGGGACTAGGGAGATTTGGGTAGGAGTAATGTAAGTAACTAAATTAAGAAAAGACAACTACAGATGACAACTACAGCTCTATTGGATATTTATGAATCATACAAACAAAACAGGAAAAAAACAGGTCGACAGGTTGCGCATAATATTCCCGGACAGAATTAGTAGTTCACCTGGACAGTGAGTCGATTCCCAGACTGTCCGGGTGAAAACCAGACAGGTAGTAACACTAGCACAATCTCTGAGGAGAGTAGTTTGAGTCCACAAGGGGTTGAAATTTAACTCCATAACTTTTTGGTCTGCTTTGTGGTGCATCTACATTTTGTGATGCTCTGCTAAATTCTCACCAGCATTCTGGCCACGGTGCCAATGTACCATGTATTTTCCCAGTTGTTGAGATTTTTCAAGAAGGGAGAACCTATCCCTATTGTTGCAGATAAGCTTGTGGAAAGTTGGCTTCAGGTAGAGAAGCAGGTGGAGGCTGTTTCTTGAAGACATGGCAAACACTTATAGAGAAGGAACCAAAGTATGGGATTGGTGGCCACATCCAAGTTAACTGTTTTTTAGAATATAGGGTAGTGGGCAGAAATAGTGAATTTTTAACCTTGAGAATGTAGTGAAATTTATCAAATGAATATCCTGCCTTGCATATGGCCACATAAACATTACATAACTTTGGTTCAATGAGCTCATGCATTGATGGAAGTAAAAAGGCTCTTCTAATGAGGGTGGAAATGGCCAACTTGATGTAACATAAAAGTTGAAAAGATGTTGTCAGGATGACATGGGAAACAAATGGAGAAGCCCCCTGAAGGATCTATGTATATGGAGATCCAAGAATGCTATTTTCTTACCCATGTCTTCTTCTATGGAGAAGATAATGGAAGAGTACTGTACATGACAGATAGATGTTGTACAAAGTGGGACAGCTCCAAATTTATAGAAGTATTTATAAACTACTTTTTAGATTAGGAAAGATTGAAATGGGAAAACTTACTTCACTAAATAAAATTGATTTTAGTAAAATTTGTACTCTTTTTATTATGAGTAACAAAAATGATAAAAATTTTAAATATCAAGTAACCACAAAACTTTAAATAATAATAAAATTTTTGAAATTATAATTCTAAATTATATTAAAACTATAATCTAAGTTTAAGAATTATATTTAAATTTTAAATATTAACTATTATACTTAAAATAAATTGACTAATTTATATAAGATGTGCAATTAAATTTTTAAATTTATTATATGGAATTAGTAAATATAACATATTACTGTATTGTATAGAAATACTGTGTGCTTATTGTTTTTCATCATCCACAGTAGAGACAATACAAATATTTCAAAACATGAAAACTTTATTATTGTAATTTGCATTTCAACTTTTTCATGATCCTCTTCAGTTAATTTGTTAAGAAAGTTTCTTTACAATTTTCTGAGAGTAAAACTCAATTTAGTAACTTAGAAATTGAAGATGTTTCTTTTGTATAAAGTAATAATGTAAAAAAAAGTTAGATTAATAGTTTTCCAAAATTTGGAGAAGTATAACTAGTACCAGGTAAATTATTAAAATAAAAATATTTGTATTTATAAAATAATATTTATTAAAAACAAATATTCAATTAATTAGATAAATACACATTTAAATGTATATTAAATTACTTTATTATCCATTATTTCATGATAGTGTATTCAGATAAACTAATAATAATCTCTTTTATTATATCATTAAGTTACATAAATAAAAAAATACTAATCATCTATTTTAGTTTTGTCAAAAATAATTAGATTCTATTTGCTTTTGTAAAGAAAAGCAAATAGAACAACAGTATTCAAAATAAAATTGTATATTAAATTGTTCATTAATGATGATAAATTATAATTTTATAGAAGATTCACACTTATATAATCATGTATTTAGGATTTCCAAATTTAAATAATTAAGATATTTTCTATGCAGTTTCACAATGAAAATTTTAATTTCTTTTATTATTAGGAAAGTGTAATTTCATGATATATATATGTTACTGTGAAAGACCGAAATTAGAGAATGTCGACACACAAAATACGTCGGTGAAAGACCGAATATTTTGTTATATTATTATACATTCGAACAATCGCCGGTGTATGTCGACAAGCACAGATAAGCTTTGGTGGAGGTCGAAACGACACCCGAGAAGCCGATGTCGACGGAGAGGCGACAGTCTGTCGCCAAATTCTTCGCCGTTTCCTTCTGCTCAAATTGGTGATACCGTACGAATACAAGTCCCTGATGTTGACCGTGGCCGTACAGATGCCCGAAATGTGTTGGCAGTTGTTGTTGGAATAGAAGACTCCGACTTTTATAAATTAGCAAACAAAAATGGTACCCTCAAGCAGCTTTATACCCGTAATCAGTTCGTAATTTGTAAAGAAAAGTTACTTTCCATAGATGAGATTTCTTCTCAAGAAATATCGCTGAGAGAAGCAGCTGCAGCTAATTCGAAAAGTGGAGGGCAAGGCTATACACGCTGTCATTGCAAAAAGAAGTGTTCCACGAATAAATGCAGTTGTAAAAGCAAGGGACTCTTGTGCAATTCAAAGTGCCATAACAGTTTAAGTTGTTGCAATAAATAAGATTGTATAACGTTAATCACATAATTTATGTGTAAGTTTATTATTGTATTATTTTCTTTAATGATTTAGAATGTACTGTTCGTTTTAGGTTCAACAGTTTATTTACATGTGCTATTACTTAAGCTTTCTCCTATTTTGACATATTAAAAAGTTGCATTTTTGTCTTAACGTAATAAAAATATTTTTATTCAACATTTACCATCAGCGCATTCTGAATGTCGACATTTGCCGGTGTAAGTGAGAAATAACAATATTTAGCAAATATTTCGGACGTACACGAAACGACTGTGTGAATGTTGACATTCACCGGAGAATGTTGACATTCGCCAGATTTCGGTCATTCACAGTAACATATATATAAAATTTTATTTAAAATCTATATGTATATAGGCAATTCTCTACTTTCATACCTAATTGGCTCCTGAAATGTGTATGAAAGTTGAAATCTACAAAAGTAGAGCAATGTAAAAAACATCAAAAAGGATTTTCAAAATATTTTTTATTGAATAGTATCTGGTGTTTTCTTTATAAATTTCTCAAGAGATAATTGAATTGTACTGTTCTTTTTCTTTTCTTAATAAAGAATTCTGTAACATGCTGTGTCTTATTCTATTTCTCTTTGTACATGAGATATATGCCCTCAATTGGAATCATATTCTTCCATGATGGTTAAAAATTTGTCAAAATGCATGAAGGCTAACTCAAGATGTCCCTGCTCAAGACTGAACCTGTGACATCTAAAATAGACATGATTAATGTTGGAGAGCTGGGGAAGGACTAGTGACTGATATGGGAATGATGATTCTTTCCTTCATGAGAAGGGGAGAATCATTACATGAAAGTACACGCGTTTTGCCATATATATCAATAAAAATTGAAAATACGAAATGTGTATGAAATAGCAAATTGTACAAAAGTAGAATGTACAAAAGTAGAGGACAGCCTTGTACTGTACACATATAAGTTTTATGTAACATTTTATATTTTATATGAATAATTATAATCTTTTGTATTTGTAAATTAAATTAAAAGAACTTAAATAGAAAAAATTTAACAAATATTTTATCCTTTCCAGAAGAAATAGATTCAATAATTATCCTTCTATTACCAAATTTAGAAGAGATTAAAAGAACAATCTGATAAAGTCAATAACAATTCGCTTTATAAAATTGTTTTATTAATTACCTAATTTAATGTTTTTGAAGATAAAAATTATGTATTGAATGACATTTATGTTAAAGGGTAAGAAATTGTAATTGTAGATGAATAAACCAAATCTTTTGTCATATAACTGTCATAACAATAAAATTTAGTTTGAAGGTTTTTAATGAACTTTTTGTTTATAAAGAATTTCTTACAGAACTGAACATTGATTATAAGTTCCTAGCCAAATCAAAAATTTGTGTGTTTTTATAGATTTTATACTTATTATCTATATGTTTTAGCTGTTATATTTAGTATATTTTAGAATTAGATAAAATTTTGTTTTTAATTCAAAAGTTAAACTTTGCTATAATTTATTTTTAGATATTTATTCCAGATTTATTAATATATTTGTAAGACATTTAGAAGAATAACTACTTACCAACATTATATAAAAGTTCTGTTTCTAAAACAAGTATATAATTTGATATTTAAATGAATCAAAAAATAGTTTTATGCAGGAAGCAACCAAGTATATAGTAATAATATACATCATTGCACTTTAACAAAAAATATTAACTTTTATTCATAATTATGCTAAATAAAAATATTAATTAAAAAGAAGTGTATGAAATACTATAATATATATAGTAGAACCTCATTAATTCAGAAAAATTGAGGAGAAAGCCTAGTCTGAATTAGTGAATGTTCAAATTAGTGATTACTGTATGGTCCGAAATGTACACTTTATTTATTAAATTCAAATTTTATTGTTGTCAGATGAATGCAGATGCAAAAAAATGATGCTAGCACTGCATGGATGACCTGCTAGATCATCCACGATACTCTTGTGACAGAGCATGACCGATGCATGTTGGGAGATACACTCAATGTCTACAGTTGTCAGATGAGCATAAAAAACAATGGATGTTGTAATATTGTTTTGAGGAAGTGCTGGGTTACTGTTCCTGCCAAAGAGTGTACAGTACCTGTGTATTTTAAAAAATGGACATTGATATAAGTGAAATGATCATATAATATAAATTAGTGAGGAGCAGGAATTGTGGGACACTTCATCTGAACTTCATAAAGACAGAAAGGAAAACTGGTTACAAGTGTGTAATGGTTTATTTAGTGACTTATGTCTTTTTGTTTTTAAATACTTCTGTATGTAATAAAAAACAGTGCATCATAATCTATGAGATCCATGTTGACATATAAACGTCTGAAATAAAACTGACTACTAATGTGCACTGTGGAATATAGCACTCATCTGACAACTAACAAGTTTGTGTTTGTGACATGTTCATGAATTTTCACATTCATGAATCAAAAAATAGCATCTATCTGTTTTGACACTGGTCTGACATTAGCCTAACTGTTCCTTGATCACATCTTGATGCATCTGTTTAAGAATAAGATAATATTTGTTAAAGTTCAGATTGGAATTGACAGACTCATTATTTTAAAAAAGTACACAATACATATACAAATACAAATATGTTCTTAATTGACTTGTTAATTTTTTATTTCCAAAATGGAAATAAGTGAATATGAAGTTAAATGTTTTGTTGTGTTTTGGTGATGTCTGTAGGCAATGATGTCACAGATTTGTTTTGCCAAAATGAATCTTTATAGTCATTTGTAAGAAATTTGTGGACTTTTGTGAATTTTTCTGTAAAATATGATGGAACAGTATATTTATATAGGAAAGTATATAAATAAAAAGAAAGTAAATTTCCTAAAGAAAAGTTGAGAGAAAAAGAAGACTATATTCAACTATACTGCAAATCCAAACACAAACTTGTCTACAAATGCCTCAGACAGAATTCTGCCACAAAGATGATAGTAAATAAGATTTTCAACTTTTTATTTATTGTACAGTTAATGGCAAAAGTAAATAACCACTTCATGCTGATCAGCATGATGATGATGATGTCACAAAATCAAATTTGACATAATGCTTAGCCCAGATTATATCAATCAAATATCAACATAGAAATATATGTTGAATTTTTAATAAATTGCTTGAACTAATTTATCTTAAATTAAACATATTTAAAAAAAATATATAATATTTTTCTGAATTATTCAAAGAATATTTGGAGATGTTATTGCTCCAGCTATCTTTGCTTTTTATTTAATAATAATAGTTTTCATAAAATATAAAATATGAAATTATTACTTATTATAATAATTTATGCTTTAGTTTATAAGAAATATGTTATAATTTACTTTCTGTGTAAATGGAATAGAAATAACTAAGTTAAATATTTCTGTTTGCAATTAGCTGAATATTTTATTATTTGAATAAAAACAAAACACTTTCTTGATGTGATTTTGATAACAAGTATTAATATAACAAAAATTTTGATGTAAACATCTTTTAAAAAGTATTCATGCAATTTATTGTTTACAATTTTTTTATTCATAAAATTATTACTCATGTACTATACAGTCGACCCCCCTATAACGCTGTAGATACGCTCCACTTTTTAAGAATTTTGCGTTGTCGGAATCCTTAAATATATGAACCAATCACAGCCCAGTACATGTGCAGTTTACGGACTACGGCTGTTTGAAAGGTTTTATTCCATACAATTAATTGATTCTAGACTAATTTGACTCAACATTTCCAAAACATGTATAATTTTTTGGGAATAATCCGTATAAACTATGCTATAAACAAAAAATTGTAGGATTACTTACCGAGTGTGCACCGTTCGACGACGCCATTGCTTAAGCTTGTTTTCGTCGCGGAGCAAATGGAGGGCACATTTTCTGATAAGTTATTTTTCTTCAAAAAATTCATTGAACTTTGGAGACATCATTAATAGAAATAATTTTTATGGCCGTTGAATAAGAAATGTTTTTTTCACAAGAAATGTATAAAATTACAGTACTATATTAGACTTACAGTACCTAATTTATATACTGTACAGACTATAGTAAACTCAACTTACCCACCTAAACTCTCCGTAGCGTGTAAGTAGTTCGGCTGCTCGTCCACTATTGGTCCATATTCAACCAATCCTGTCGCGACACGAGTCTGCGATGACGTTTTACCGCATTTTACGAGTCTCTTTTAGTGTCTTTATATGAATACGGTCGCAATTTTTTCGCTGCAATATACGAATCCACATTATATGAACCCGCGTTATAGGGGGTCTACTGTATATATTATATAATATAAATTAATGAGTTGTCCAATCACTAGATGCATCAATCACTTGTTTTAATCTAGCATTCATTGATTGTACTAACTTGTAAGTCTGTAAAAGAAAGTGGATGCTTCCTTAAGTTTTCCCAAATTTTATGAGCTTGAGTAAATAAATTATTTGACATAGGATTAATTTCCTATTCTCACAATTGCACCATTTTTTCCCAAATATTTTCTATATTGGTTTAAGTCTGACAATTTCGCTAGCCAAGGTATTTATTTCAGGATAATGATTAAACCACACTTTCACAATTTAGTATGAATCAAACAGTTATGCACAAAAATGAAATAATAATTTTCAGAATAAACTGTTGAGGTAGAAGGCAACAGAACCAATTCAAGTATGTTTATCTATACTAATATTATAAAGAGGTAATGTTTGTAAGTTTGGATGTAGCAGGTAATCTCCGAAACTACTCATCTGATTTCAAAAATTCTTTCACCAATATTTAGAATGGAACTTCAGGGTGGACATAGGCTGTATATTATTCCATTAAACATTCATATAAATTAAAATATATCATCTAGGTTAAGGCTTTTATGTCCAACAGATGGTACTATGAATACGACAACCTAAATTTGCTTTTCTGTGAGGCATTATGCTTTTCTGTGAGGATGAACTAAAGCAAATCATCCTCTATCTATCTATATAAATAAAAATGTAATGTTC
>NW_019384319.1:959099-979652 GCF_000671375.1 Centruroides sculpturatus
AATAAAAATCAAGTTTAAGTCATTTTATTCGACTTTACGTCTGTCCGCCACAAATATTGAAGTCGTAATATCACTAGATAAACGTTTAAAGCACATAAAATCATATTAAAATATATACAAGTATGTACTGTATTTACAGTACACGCATTCGTAAATTTAGATTATTTTTTTTGTACTATATTAAAAACTAAAATTTATTTGTTTGTAAGCTTAAAATAGATTTTTATTAACCATATATTATTTAAAATGCTTTCCTAGTGATAAGTAGATTCGGAGACAGGTAAATTCGACTTACGTCGTTTTTCGACTTACGTCGTTTTCCTGGAACCAATTACCGACGTAAGGCGAGGTATACCTGTATACGTGTCGAAATTCCCCCCACTGAAGGGAGATGGTTAGGATTAAGCATTGTGTCGAAATTCCTCCCACTGAAGGGAGATGGTTAGGATTAAGGCTTACTGTGAAGAACTTGGCTTCTATTATACTATTTTTGCATTTTTGATTGCATTTTAATAGGGTACGTCAAGAGAATGTACACTAAGAAAGGATTTTTCAAAAAATTCACCCCCTCGGGAAAGTATTATAGATTTATAGTAGATACATTTTGAGCCACAACAACGCGTGGTGGGGTCTGCTAGTATCATATATTTGAGTGAAGTAAATTGACTATTATCTAGATTAGTTTGCCTAGACCATTTGCAGAAATCTTTCAAACATTTACACTTTTATAATCTGAATGAGGTAAATGGACCACATTTTTACATAAATAACGAGTTCCAATTGGTCTAACAAAGCAGTTCTTCATGAGAATTTGACAAAAATGTTTTCTTGTCTGAAAATATACCTCTTTTCCAAAAATTGGGAGAATGTGATAAATATTGAAATGCAAAACTAGATCTCACTTCTTTCTGTCCACTTGTCAAATGATCTTTTTTTACATTTACATTCACTAAAGGATTAGAAGGCCTCCACCAATAGGTATAGCGTTGGAAAAGGAAAGATGAAAAGTTATAGTAGAAGTGAGAAGGGTGAAGAGAAGAGAAAGGTAGATAGGAAAGTGTGAAATATGACATTTCAGAGTGCCATTTATTAAACACAAAAAAGTACAAATAGCCAAAATACAGTAGTATACAGAATAACTGCCTCTGTTTTGAGGGAGTAGGAGCCCCATTATGGTTGACTTTCCTTGGAACTTAACAAACATATATTCACGAATGTACAACCCGATTGGGGGAAAGACAGACAAATCCCCCATGCTTTTGGAGGGAACAAAAGAAAGCAACCATATTTACAAAAAAACAGCCTGAAACTGGGCAAAATGGCTCTTAATGGCTACCTTGCCAAAGGCCCTGCACACAAACAAATGTGTATGTACATACATCGCGTATAAAGGGCCTTGGAGGGTACAAAAAACGTGAGTAACAAATTCTCCGTGAAGGGACTGGGGACAATGACATTGTTCCTTCAGGTCTGGTGGTGCATGACAAAAGGGTGGTGTTTTTATAGGATAATGGAGAGTATATCTAAATTCTTTTAACCGTCTTTGTATAGTATCCAATAAGCATTGTAACTGCAATTTTCTTTTTGGCAATGCCACATTAGTAAAAGGTTGTTCAATGACAGAATTTATAATTTCTCAATTCTGTGTCAAAGCCATTCCTTGTGGTATGCTGGATCGTTTTTGCATTGTAAATCAATCATGTTCTTGTCACCAATATGTCCAATTTGACACAATTTTATGAATAAATGATAAATTAGTTCAAGAAATTTATTAAAATTTGAAATGAATAAAATTACTCAAAGCATAGTTCTAAGTTAACATTGATATTCAATTGATCTAGTCTGGTTTATGCATTACATCAAATTTGATTCCATGGTGTCATCTTTGCAGTGATCAGCATGATGTAGCAATTTATTTTTGTCTTTAACTGTGCAATACAGTATGATTCAGAAGGTCCTATCAGGCCCATTTTGAATAAAGCTTGCAAATAGCTTCATATTATAAGAAATAGAGAAATAGTATTTTAGTATGACAAATTTTTTGCATGTTTAGCAACATAATATATAATTATAATTCTCAGTGTTAAATGAAACAAGATAGTTGCCCTTCACATAATCCTAGTATTATAAAATGTTATTTAGATCATACTCAATTATTTATTGTGACATCATCACAATACTGGGCTGCAATTTTTAATCATACTTTAAATTGACTTATTATGTTTTTTATTTATATTTTAATATTTATTTTAATATTAATATTTTAAAATAGCATACTAATTTGAGGTGGAGAGCATACTAAATTTAAAATTTATTATGCTCTCCACCTCAAATTAGTACTGTCTTGCCTCTGTATATTAAACTTTTCCTGTTAGCAATAGTCACGTCAGTCATCTAACTCCTTTCAGGGGAAAGTTTTTGAATTGTAATAAGGTGAAATAAAGTGACTTCTGGTTTGCATTGGAAGTTCATATGTCAAATCAAGGCTTCCTGCCCCAAAGCCAGGTGCCGATCTAGGTCCAATGGGGCCCCATTTTTTGTTAATACAAATAATACTATAAATTATTATTATTATTATTATTATTACTATATATCTTGGCAGATAAGACGATAGTAAAATCACAAAAAAAGGCCCCCAAAATCCAGGGTCGTCTTATAGGACAGATACAAAAAAAATTAGATTGAAATTTATATAAATTAAAACCATTATAAAAAGACAGACAAACCGTAATTATTTACTAGAAGAGAGTAGGGTATGTGCACAAAATAGAATAGCCCATATGACGTTTTTGTGAATAGTCAAGGTCATTACCCAAATGCCAAATCAGTGCCAATGTTTGCAACAATCACAAGGCAGTGCTGCCAGATGCAAGAAAATAAAATTTGTTCATAACCCTTTCAGAACCTTTTTATCCAGTAAGGTATAATACAGTATTTAGTTGCAAGAACAAATGTTTTTGACACACTATCAAGTTCTGCTTTAGGTTCGATATTGCAATGTTATTCCAACTTTGGAATGCCCAGAGTTCAAATTTTAAACTGCCAATTAAATAATTCAAAAACTTGAATTATTTAATTGGCCAAATAAAAATACCAAATAATTTGGCTATTTGTGTCATTCTCCGTTATATAGGCCCAGTGTCCTCATATTAATGTTTTCATCCAAAATTTTGTAAATAAGATGCCACTATTATTGGGGATCCTTCTCATAAGCATATTGCCATGCATATGATATTGTGTTGTTATCCTTGTAGTTTATGCCCTGTGCAAATTAATATTAAGGCAATTAGAGCAAAGGATCATCCCTGGATTCACAGATGAAATCATATTATACAGGAGATATATAGATGATGTAATAGTTGTCTGGAAAATACACTGAGTGTTAGCAATTTTTTAAATGCCATCAATAACAACCCATATGGTCTTACACTCAAACTAGACCAAATGTCGTCTTCAGAGGTGCATTTTTTTAGACATCTGCATACGAATCAACCAAAACGAAATACAAATGACAGTATACTACAAACTGGGGTTCTCGCCATTATACATACCAGCACATTCAGAAGACCTATATCAATATAAGATAGCTGCTTTCAGGGCTTTAGTAAAAAGAGCATTCACCCACAACACCAGAAGTGAAGACACGGCCAAAGAACTCAAGCACCTGGAAGATATAGCAGCCATTCATGGATACAATAGAAGTATAATTCATAGGCTAGCCCAGGAGTTCCACACTTCACACACAGGAGTCTGCAATGACATGGAAAGGGTAAGATCCTTCAGGTTTCCTGAGCATGAAAATAATACAAATCGCATGGTCATCCAGTACAACAAAGACTTTCAGCACATATACAAGGAAATAGCGGAGGAGAAGAGGATCAAACTAACGTACACAAGAACCCAGACAATATATGTGCTACTAAGGAATGAAAAAGACAAGCCGAGTAACATAAGAGCATCAGAGGTATACAGGATATCAATTAAAGACAACAGGTTTCATAGTGTACTACATAGGATCAACAAAAACGTCGCTACAAAAAAGACTGAAGGAACATAAATATGACATATACAAGAGTAGGTGCACCACAGCACTGACAACACATGCATCAGACCTGGATGTACTACATGCTGACTTAGGGAATGCTACTCTTATAAAGAAGTCATTCCAAACTGATCACATAAGGACACTGGAAAAACTAGAAATATATAAAGCCAACAGAGCAGGAAACTGCATAAACTATAAGGATAATAACACAATATTGTATGTGTGGTAACATGCTTATGAGAAGGATCCCCAATAATAGTGACATCTTATTTACAAAATTTTGGATGAAAACATTAATATGAGGACGCTGGGCCTATATATTTTATAACAGAGAATGACACAAATAGCCAAATTATTTGGTATTAAATAATTCGAACACTTGAATTAATTGGCAGTTTAAAATTTGAACTCTGGTCATTCCAAAGTTGGAACAACATCGCAATATCGAACCTGAAGCAGAACTTGATAGTGTCGAAAACATTTGTTCTTGCATCTAAATATTGTACGTTACTGGATAAAAAGGTTCTGAAAGGGTTAAATTTAATCTAATTTTTTATTAATAATATTTAATATAATTAAATTGTCAAATGATCTTTTTTTACATTTACATTCACTAAAGNTTAAATTGATAACATTTCAGACATTGTTATAAATCTAATAAAATTATTTGATATAATAATATAAAGACTATACTATGCCCTATAGAAAAATATTTCTTCTATATTCTAGAATAGAAAATTATATAATTTTACAGTAAAATTTTTTTGATTTTTAGACACTGATTGCTTGACAAGAAATTGCTGTGGCCCTATGCGTCCATTTGATTTACAAATTCTGGATAATTTTCAGAGAGAAGTCATTCATTTGTATCGTCCATTACGATGTGATTCCTGCTGCTGTCCTTGCTGTCTTCAGGTTTGTAAAATTTATATTCTTTTTGGTAAAACAAATAAGCAAGCAAACTTTATTGCCTTCAACTATCAGTAGCATGCTGCCCATAGAAGTTGTGGAAGCACTGCTTTCCTTGTATTTTCTAAAATATAAATACATATTGTGTGATTACTTTAATATTTTACAGTACTTTGAATTAATTAGAATTAATATTTTATTATAACCACATTATGTGTCTTATTACAAATTTCTATACTTCATTTGAAAAACAATGATAAGATTGCTATTGTATATTTAAATATAAATTTGTATATGCATATTCCCAATGGAAGTGCTGTATCGTTGAATATGGGATAGCTTCCATGACAAAAATATTTAAATGGTGTAAAGCAGCCAGATTACAGCATTCATGCATGTGTTTTACAGAGCACCAACCTCACACAGTTTAGCTTGTGGATGCAACACATCAAAATATTATATAACACTTCTAATGATTCTATCAGAGCTGGCACAGCTTTTCTTTATATTCAAATGTCACTGCACGCCACTGTCAACTATAGCTCATATAGTTGAGGGTAACATTGGTAAAATGTATGTTGGATTATATTTGTAGCAAACAATATCAGTGTAAGAATCATAGGAGATGCTATTAGATTCCTATGTATTTTCCAAGGGCTGGAAGTAGTAGGGAATCAATGTAATGGACAGAAAGGGAACAAAGAGAGAGACCAGAAGGTGTCAACTGTTTATGAGAAGGACTGTAAGAAGACTATGAAAATAAAGACATGATCACTTTTTATTTAAAACATATTCTTAATTTATTATATTGATATTTAAATCATATATACAAGGTAGGTGCTAAAAGTTTTCAGTCTGACTATATTTTAGACATGATAGGAATAAAATAATGATAGTATCAGATAGCACCATCTGTATGAAGACTAATAAAACTGTTTTTTCTGACAATTTGCATAAGTCGCTTGGAAACATTAATTTTAGTTAGACTTGTTGCATTAATTTTTATCATGTTTGCCCTTTCTGGACAATATGCCAGGGCACACAGCTGCCAAGGCTGCTGTAAAGGAGTGTGGGTTTGAGGAGCTTGACTGTCCTTCCTATAGACTGGACCTGGCTCCTAGTTATGTGATTACTATCTGTTTCCAAAACTAAAAAAATACCTTCAAAAAAAGGAGACAGTTTATGAGCATTTTGCAGACAAAACTGCAGACTATTTTTTCAAGGATATTGGAATGCTAATTCCAAGATGTAATAAGTGTGTTGAACTGCAAGGAGACTATATTAAAAAAATGACATCATTGTTTAATACCTAAAACATCTAAAAATAGGCTGGAAACTTTTGGCACCTACCACACACACACACACACACATCTAAATATATAAAATTACTTGTCCTGACTAACTGACTGAATCACTGATTGTTTCATCATTGGTCAGAGCAAACCGCTGAAGCTAAAGAGGTGAAATTTGGTACACAGTTAGAGTATGTCATGGAAACACACACTAAGAAGGAATTTTTTGAAATTCTCCCGCAGGGGGAGAGGGAGAGCATTAAGGCTTAACCAGAAGAACGGCTTCTACTGTACTATTTTAGATGCAATTTGTTGTATAAAATGATGTGATGATGGTGTAAAATGTTCCCGTTTACACGGTCTAAAATACAGTACACTGTTCCTTTCTAACAATAACAACACAATTAAACTTTAATGTCTCAAATGAGCAAGTGACACTCTGGCACTCCACAATCGAGCAACACTCAAGCACCCGACAGTTATTGATAATTACAACACTGGTTCTTGACCAGCCACACAGTTACCCACTCTGGTAACACACACTCATCAGTACTACCTCCACACACAACACTGACTCAACCCACACAAAGGGAAGCGCACAAATTTTCCCTCTCTCACAATTTCTCCCTCTCCAGGTGGGACAATCTCATCCCGCATTCTTAGGATACTATTACATCACCCACCTAACACGTGTGACAGAGCTATGGACTGTCCATCAACACTTGAAAACATCCACACACCTGACACATGTTACAATTGAACTTAACACGATTTTTTTGTTTTCAACTACATTTAGTCTTTATTGAGTACTTAGGTGTATTAAATTGATAACATTTCAGACATTGTTATAAATATTTTTATTTATTTTGATTTTTTAACCAAATGTTCGAATCGTTTTAAATTCAAATTTGTTATTGCATATTGGTTCAATTATAGAACGATTGTAAACTTTCCAGAAAATTGATCAAATTGAAAACAGTTTGTTTGATTCTTGGCAATTCTTATCATTCTCAGCGGTAGGTGTTATATAACAATTACTTTGGTTGTTGAAATACTGAATATAAATGGTGTTTGCTTGCAAATTCTGCGTGGGCGAAGTCACGGGTAACAGCTAGTATATATATAACAAACTTTCTGCAAAGAAAAGTTTTTAAATGAATATACATGAAAATGAAACACCTGGGCTTGCTAAAACTTTTCATGGATTAAAAGTTCTTTCCTCTTACTGCTCAGAGGACAATGAATAAAAAACAAATAATATAAGTAAATAATATAATGATTAAAAATTATTTGCAGATAAATTATACAAATGAAATGTCCAAAAGAAGTTAAAATTATATATATAGAATAGAGATACAGTAAATAAAATTATGATGGCATTTATAATTTGAATTTTTAACAGAACAGAAGTAATGTGCTGCATATCTAGAAAGCTCTGATCTTTAATATTCAGATCAATTCTCATTGGGCTGCAGTCTCCAAATTGCCAACCTATAAATTCCACTGGTGTCTGTCTGTCGTTCCTTAATCTCGAGAATGGAGTTAGATACAGTGGAATCCCGGTTAACGAACTTAATCTGTTCCGCGACTCCGTTCGTTAACTGAATTGTTCGTTAACCGAAGCAATTTTTCCCATAGAAATTAATGCAAATGCAATTAATCCGTTCTAGTCTTCGAAATTTTTGTCATTTTATTTGAAATATACAGTAATTTTCTTTGATGAAAATGTAGGAAAACGTAGTATCTATCATTACAGCAACAAACATGTAAACTTTGTTTAATAATACCTTCGTTTGTTGTAGTTGGTGGCAGAAAAGTGGAGATATACGAACATTAATGCTTAGAACGGGAATCCCTCCAAAAAAATAACGGGTAGCACTTCATCGGAAGAGTCTTCGTGTCGAAGTCTCTTTCGGTAAAAACCCACCAGTGGCTAAGTGGTCTTCGTACCTTGAACACGACCTTCGTTCGTGGGTTCGCACCTCGCTCAGACGGGCTGGCCACATGGAGTTTTCCGGGATTTCTCCATGTCTGTAACACCTCCCAGATGGCATTCCCCCTAGTCAGATCGCTCAAGTGTTGCGTTGCCATAACTTAACAAAGAAACGAACACTTTCCGTGAGGAACAAGCAATTGATCTAAAGTTGATTGTCTTACTCTTTTAATCAAAATTTTTTTCAAATGCGATAGCGCATTGTCGTTTTCTATTGCCACTATGACTTTTTTCTTTCTTTGATGCCATATTGATGAAATATATAAATCACAAAACTGAAAAAAAGAAGTATAGTACAAACACTCGGAAAAGCAATGCTTAACTCGCGCATGCCTAACACCAACTAAAATTTGACACAAAATACCGTTACGTTCGTTATCCGAATTTTGTTCATTACCCGAGACAAAATTTTTGCAAAATAAAAGTTCGTTAACCGATTTGGTCGTTAACCGATTTGGTCGTTAACCAGGACGTTCGTTAACCGGGGTTCCACTGTACATGAAAGTTGAGACCAGATGTGGAAAGCTTAGGGGCAGATGGTCCTGATATATGAACTACCAGTTAAAATGGAAGTCGCATTATTTCAATTATAAAATTTTCTTCGGAATGGAGTTAGGTAGATGACTGGCATCACTATTGTTAACAGGAAAAGTATGATATACAGGGGCAAGACAATACTAAAATTGAGAGTATATATTTTAAGTTAAATAAATTAAAAAATATGATTAAAAATTGCAGCCTGGCATTGTGACAATCCACAGTAAATAATTGCTTGTTAGATGTATGTCAATTCTTAATGATTATCATATTTTATAAAAAGCTGCAGCAAAGTTTGGTAATTTGATTCTTTTTAATATAAGGATATAAACAGTGGTGATATTCACAGGTTTGCACAGGTTTGGCCGAACCCGTTGTTAACATTTTCAAAGTTTTCCGAACCTTGTTAAAAACACATAACATTTCTCAGTGGTTTTGTTTCTTTTAAAAAATATATTAAAATATACGTATTATACTATGTAACACTACTAAACTAAAGCCTTATACCCCGTTTGCCTTGTTGTGACCTCCCTCGACTGTTTCAATCTCGACTGAAACGAGGTTCAATCGCGGTCAACTCAAAAAAGTTCTTGAAACTAGATCCAGGGGTCATATTCTGGTCACCGTCACTGGTCTCTCGTCTCTCACAAGACAGTCTCTGATTGGCTAATCCAAATGATTAGCCAATCAGAGACTGGCTTGTGAGAGACAAGAGACCAGAGATGGTGACCAGAATACGACCCCAGCATAAGAGAGATCCCACAATCCCACGCGCACGAGAAAATACAAGATGGCTGTGGAACACGTGTCTAATAAAATATGTACAAAATAAACCATTTTGAACACTCTTTATTATTATTTATATATATATGTAGTTCTGGCATAAAAAATGTTAAATTTTAACTGACTTAATTTTGCAAACGCATCTTTTTTATTTATATGGGTATCTTAAGGTCAGTTTTTGTGCTAATGTTGCTAATGCACCATTTGAGTGAAAAAAAATTGTTAAGGAAAAAGTTTCTGTTAGTGAACCCTTTGTTAAATATTTTGAATATCACCACTGAATATAAAAAATCTGGAATTTCATACATCTTTCACTGAACATTCAAACTACGATTTCTGAAATTATTTTCAATCTGATATTTTTGTATTTTTTGTTATTACTTGTAGTATATACTGGTTTTTGTTATCATCTTAAGTATGTTTTTCAATGCTTGAGTTGTTTGTAGACAGTTGACATAAACAACAAATTAAAGCCTAAATGAGACAAATCTAATAACAGAATATTTATTTATCTATTTTTAATGTCTTGTCATATGTTGAATGAATTGAATTATAAAATTTCCACTTACTGATATGTTAATTCATAATATTGATTGATATTAATTCAAATTTAAAATGACAAATTTAAATGCATTTTAGTATGAATTTAATAACAATCTTGTAAAGTTACTTATCAATGGAGCAAATCCATGGAGGTGTTCATATTTATATATTAATAGGTAATCTGTTCCTGACCACCTTCAGCAGCCCAATTTTGGTTTTTGCATTGCTTTGAAACATTCTGTGCTTAATTTATAATCATTCTTTATATAGAAAATTTTAGTTTTACTAAATAACTGCATTTAACACAGCTAATTTTTCTTTATTACATTTTTGTAAGACAAAAGAAATATTGTGATTTAAAATTATAACTGTTATGATTTGCTGTTAGGGAATACTAAACTAAAGCAAGTGTCAATATTGCAAACTGTGTATGAACTGGCAACATCCGTGCAAGACCGCTCGAAACAAGAAGCGACCTGTTTTTCAAATTGCATGCCAAGTTACGGATGGGTCAACAAGTGCCTTTAGTCTTAGATTAGAATAAAGTTTAATTCTAAGTTAAAAGGACTGCCATCATTGTTCTAACATTTGCTCACATTAATTTTTTCTTAAATAGATGGATTTGTACATTACATAAAATGCATTGACATTGTGACATTTAATGAGGTTTCAAGGATCAAACTGTAACATGTAATAGCACCTAATATGTAAATATATTTATTTTTCCTGCAAAAAATTGCTCATCTCAGTGAGTGAGTCAGTCAATGAGTCTAATGTAGCTTTATAATATAGATAAAGTATAATTCCTTATTTGTTTTGCTTTTGATATTTTATATTCATTTAATCAAAGTATAATTAATAATTATCTTCATTTAAATCATTTTATATCTTATAAATAGTTTAATGTAGAAATTCAGCTTATTTCAAAACTTTTAATTACTTTTTTGTATTTCATTTCAAAGAAATTTTTTGTAAAATTTAAAAAAAATTAATAATAGTTAGTAAATAAACGATTGTTATATGGAAAAGATTTTTTACAAATAATTTACCTGATAGTTATTTATATTTATATTAAAATTAGTAGTCAAATTTTAGATACGTATACTGTCATGGCGGCACTTCATACTAGTTATTGATACGTGTGCTTAAGAATAACCATGAATCACTATCGTGAATTAATAACTAGTAACGTTTGGCACAAGGCTGCCTGCCGGCGGCTCCCCTCCAGGAGGAGTTAGTCTTATGTACGAACAGTCGGGACAGGCGCCATGACAGTATACGTATCTAGAATCTAACCAACTTAGTTTTGGGGTTGAAATACTAATTCATTTACATAATAATTTACTACTATTATCAATATTAAAAATCAGAAAATAATATAAAATTTTTCAATACTTATTTTATGTCAGTATTTAATTGATGCATACAACATATTTTATTTAATTAATTTGGAATATGAAAAAATTTAGATATTAAATGTATGAAAACTTAATATTGTAATTCTAGAGTTTGGAAGTTACTGCACCTCCTGGAACAATTATAGGCTATGTAACACAAGAATGGAGTATTTGTTATCCAAAGTATCGTATTGAAAATGCAGCAAAAGAATGTGTATTGCGTATTGAAGGTCCATGCTGCACTTTTAGTATTTGTGGAGATGTAGAATTCAAGGTAAATAAAAAGTATTATATCAGTGTTGTATTTAATAATATATATATATAATATATTATTTCTTTATAGTTAAATTAGTTTACTGAATTATAATTATTTACTTAAATTTTATAAAATAATATTAGTTTCCATAAATTATTATAAATTAGATAATAGCCAAATGAAATATAAATGAAACAGCAGTCCAAATTTTTTTAACTACCAAAATATATTGGACTGTTTTAAAATTTGTGTGATATTTATTGAATTTATTGATTGAGATGATGATAGTGATCTAAATCAAATAAGTTTTCCTTCAGATTGCTAAATGTTCATGTTAGCAAAGAATGTATTTAATGTTAGATGGCATTGCATAGAAACTGTGTTAATGACTATTCAAAAATAATGAATCCATGAATCTAACATAAAACTGAACAAATTAAAGCAGATAACTGAATCAATATAACATGTTTTTAACAAATGGAAAAGTACTGTTTTTATTAGAAAATTAGTAATGTTTATGTTTCTATGCTAACATAACAAAAATTAAGAGTTTAAATAGAAGTTCTGTTATGTACTTAGTCTCCAAATACTTCAGCTTTGAGTATGGTACTTTAATTTCTGCAAAAACTTTCAAATATAAAAGCTGTGAAGTCAAAGTTCAAAATCACAAATAAAATGCTATTCAAATCATGATCTTTCAACATTTAAAGAGGAGGTTGTGACATTTTTTCAGTAGCTTGTAAAAGGTTATAATGCTGATTTTAAAATAGCTTCAAATGCAAATGTTTTGTATTAAAAAAAAAAGCAATTTATTTTGTATTACTATTTAGATTTTATTTAAGAATTTTAATTCCTAGTATCTATGTTTATTTTGTTTTATTTGTTGTTGTTGTTATTGTTTTTTATGAGCTTGGATCTGGTTGTATGCAGTCATGAAAAATTAATATGCATATTTAATTTTTTTAAACTTTTATTTAAATAAAGCAATAAGTAAGAATGAAATACAAATGAACCATAACGAACAGTTAACTTAAGCATATAAAATTAATTTTATTTATTCAATAATTAGTATATATATATTATCATAAAAAAAATCCAGTAACTTGTTCTCTAACTTTCCTGGCAACATATAAAACTGCATGTTTGGTGCCATCTGTTATGATATTTTATTAAAAACACTTTTTTATTTTTAATGGCAAAAAGCTTAATTTTGAGGGTAGGGATGGGTTTTATAAAAAATTGTAAATGCTAATAATGAGTAAAATCATCAAGTCTGACCCTACTGGAGATATGACACACTACCCCCTTTATTTTCCACCCTGTTGACTTTTAACCACCAAAATTTTATAGCATCAATCCCCCCTAATAAACAAACCTCCCCAGCAAAATTTCAGAAATTTTTGACAAAAAACACAGGAGTTATTAACCTTTAAAGAGGGTGAACAAAATTGTGCCCCATACACACACACTAACATCCATACATACAGAAAAAAACCCTTAATTATTTTGCACATCTCAATGTTTCAAGGTCCCGAGTCCAAAAAATGTAAAAATCTTGGAGTCATTTTTTGACTGATTGCCATACTTTCCCTTTGTTATATATAACAGAGCTGGGAAAGTAATAAGAAAATTTTATATTTGTATATGATTTTGTGAACACTAAATATTTTTGAATCATAAATAATATCTTCAATTAAACTTATTTTAGTTGTATCATTTGAATTCAAAATTTGGTAAATAAAACTTTGATATGGAGAATACCCATTTAAAGAAGCAACAAAGACAACTATTGGGTTGTTCAAAAAGTAAGTTTGTTTTTTCTGTGGAAATTTGTATTGTATTTTTTTCTACAGAAAAAAATACAATATTTTTATAATAAATAAATATTTTATTGAATTATACTGGTATATCGACCATTTTGGTCAAATACCTGTTGTCATCGTTTCTGGTAGTAGCATGATTTCACATTCATAAAAGTTTTGATCGTTGCTTATGAAAAACTGATCCAAATGATTTTTGACATTGTCGTTTCAAGTAAATATCTTACAGTTAAAAAATTTGTATAGACTGGAACAAGTAATAATCTGAGTGTGCTCGATCTGGCGAATATGGTTGGTGTGATAGCATGTCCCATTTAAGTTATAACAGTTTCTGACGAGTTACCAAACTTGTGTGAAATTTGACATTATCGTGGTAAAACACTACACCTGTTTTGTTGATCAATTCTGGCCGGCTTTTCTGTTTGATGATATTACTCAATTTGTTTACTTGCTGGCAGTACACTTTTGAATCAATTGTTAAATTGTTGGTAAAAGCTCCAAAAAAAAAATTTCCTTAAAATCCCACCAAAGAGAGCATCTCTCTTTAAGAACACGTGGAACCCATATATCATGCTTTAAAACAAAACCAATTTGTTTCAAGTAATCATAAACAGTTCAATTTAACAAATTTAATCTCTCTTTATTCGGCAATTTGCTTCAATCTATACCTTTATTTTATTTTCATTGGTTTCAACTGGCCATCCAGAATTTGGTGCATCTTCAATATTGAAATTGCCAGAACGAAATTTTGTAAACCAGTTTTGGCACTGTCTTTCTCTCAACACATCATCACCATACGTGTACCACAATTTTTTTCTCGCTTGAACAGCATTTTGATTTTTTGGTAATAAAAAAGCAAAATATGCCAAAATTGCTGCTTTCGATCTTCCATATTTGATGGCACACAAAAAATAAACAATTGCACAAAATCAAACAAAATTTTTTATAAATAAGCCTTAAAATGCTAGCTGTCAAAATATATAATGATAATATGGTTTAGAATGAAAATGGCGGGAAAAATACGACTAATCTGTCTAGTGGTAAAAAAAATGAAATTACTTTCCGAACAATCCAATAGATGGCTGATGCAGAAAAGATATCAGCCTGCCATTTTGAGGAATCCAGGCTTAACTATGAATTGAAATCTCAGAAATTTTGATAGGTAGTTTAATTTGGATATGTTAATCTCTGTTCCTCTAATCCAGTTCCTTCCATTGTGGATATGGTCAAACCCATAATGAGTGTGAAAAATTAATAGGTTGTTGCAGGGCAGAAAAAGTTAAAGAAACACTAATAATTGTCAAAAATATGTTTGGAATTTAGAATTCAAATTTCAAAGTTAACTTGTAGAATTTTTAATCTAATTATTAAAAATAATGTTTTATTTATATAAATATACAGTGGAAAACCTCACTTAATGAGCATAATTCGTTCTAGAATGTTACTCGTTAAGTGAATTAATATAAAATATGATGTGTTCCATGCCAAAAAAAATACTCAAATATTTTATGTTTATTCAAAGAAAATTATACAATATACATTGTTAAGGAGTGTGAATCATCTTCTTTTCTTCTAGCTTGGAATGAACCAACCTGGAATATGAATTTGATTTGGCCACACGAAATTGTCCGCAATATGACACGGAAATGCTTAATCAAGTCCTCATCAATCCCTGTAATAGAAGCAGAAATGCTTGAGTTTTCGAAAAATTGTCGAGCGGTATTCTCATCATTCGAGCTACCGAAACCAGGCTTTGGTTGATCGACTATTAGACCCAATTCTATACGGAAACCCTTCTGTATATTCGTTTTTCAGAATCTTATTTCTTTATTTTCTTTATCACTATGCGCTTGCCACAGTTTGATTTCAAGCTTATATGCTACATGCAAACAATATTCAAAACACCAGACAAATTCAAGAAAAAGAGCAAAACATTCCGCGTCATTAATGTACAAAATTCAGAAAACTATGTTTTACATTGCAAGAACTCGCACCAATGACACAGTTGCAGCTAGTTGCAGCTAGTTTTAATTTTTTTCATTCAATAATAGTTCGATCTACAACATGCGATCGGTCCAGTCGCAGAACTCTACAGAATTTATGAACTTTTCTCTACATGTTTAAAATTTTCTGTTGTAATCTTCCGTTCATTTTCGTACAAATCATTCGTTTACTGTTATCACATAAAGTATTATTATCAATTTTGTGTTACATAATGATATTCTACTTACTTGCAGCTGCAAATTCCATTTTTTAAATTTAAATTCGATTGATTTTTAGAGATTTGGCACCCTCTTGAATATAGCGTAGAAATCTTTGCTTACTGCATGATGCGTCTAGCTCGATCGAGGGTCCCCTTTCAACTAAACTACAATAGCAGGTATAAGGATAGGGGGCGCTAAAGTATAGAATTCAACCTTCGGACTCTTATCCAACCGAACCCACGACTAGAAATTACCGGAACTTAAACTCTATTTTTCGACTTTTGGCCAGCTTTTTGGGATTTGGTCCCACTGTGAGACGTGGAGAACACCCAGAAATCTCCATGTGGCCAGCCTGTCTGAGTGCTGCACAAACCATGACTGAACTCTCAGTGTTCAGGGATGGAACTGCTTGGCCACTGGTGGGCCATAAGATTCTAATACTTACTTATGCTGACACATCTATGATTGAAGGAGAAATGGAGTTACAAACTGTAGTTTCTTCAAAATCTAACATTAAAGAACAAGTGTCATTTAGAACAAACCAAAATGGAAATAGAATGAAATTTATTTAAATTTTAGATTTATATGTATTTGGATTATTTTGAAAGTAAAAATTACTATCTACACATATTTGTTAATTCCTTGTTTTGTCTCATTTCTAGAAATTGAACATTTCTTCTTCATTCCATCAGTACCTTATGTAAAAATGATATAAAATAATACTCCAGGACCTTAAAGGTAGACAAATGAAAAAGGACAAGTGAAGATGCTATTTTGGATAATCTATGTTTATTTTACTGAGAGATTCTCACTATTGGTAACAGTGTATTGAAAATCCACCAGAGGACTCTCAGCTTATAAATGTGATTTCATAACATGGATGCTGTTGAGAAAGATTTTTAACAATTTTTAATGTTTGTTGACGTTGTAGCCTACAAAAAAGGGTCAACAATTAAAAATGATAATTTTTTATTTTTGTAGTTTAAAAATTTTTTCAGGACTTTATGCTCAACTCTGGACACTGAGTTAGTTGTGAGTGCCTTCATTTTGGAGTTTTACAATATAATAATCATAAACTGAACAGGATAAGCCATTTATAAAATTCATTTCCCTCCTTCTCAGTGAAAGAAACCTAATTGTAAATTCTTATCATGCAATAAGCTTTTATTAAATACAGTTTTGAAGTTTAATATAAAATACATAGCAGCTTATATACAGTGGAACCTCACTTAATGAGCACCTCTCATAATGAGTAATTCAAATAACGAGCAAAGCAAATTGTAAAAAAATTACTTGCTTAATGAGTGACATTTCACATAATGAGTGACAAGGAGAGAGGAAGTTCCAGATTGTGCACATGCTACATCAGTCTGTGTTTAGCACTCATTTCACTAGCATCTTAGTGTCACTTGTGATCACACATTTTTCCAAACTTGTGTTCAGATATATTACATATAAACATCAACAACCATAGTCTGTTATATAATAAACATGCCAAGCAATATGCCAAATTCTTGGGCTATGTAAAGGCTATAATTAAATATTAGAAATGACTGTATTTTGATTTTTTTTTGTTTTCTGCAAATCAAATTCATATTCCAGGTTGGTTCATTCCAAGCTAGAAGAAAAGAAGATGATTCACACTCCTTAACAATGTATATTGTATAATTTTCTTTGAATAAACATAAAATATTTGAGTATTTTTTTTGGCATGGAACACATCATATTTTATATTAATTCACTTAACGAGTAACATTCTAGAACGAATTATGCTCATTAAGTGAGGTTTTCCACTGTATATTTATATAAATAAAACATTATTTTTAATAATTAGATTAAAAATTCTACAAGTTAACTTTGAAATTTGAATTCTAAATTCCAAACATATTTTTGACAATTATTAGTGTTTCTTTAACTTTTTCTGCCCTGCAACAACCTATTAATTTTTCACACTCATTATGGGTTTGACCATATCCACAATGGAAGGAACTGGATTAGAGGAACAGAGATTAACATATCCAAATTAAACTACCTATCAAAATTTCTGAGATTTCAATTCATAGTTAAGCCTGGATTCCTCAAAATGGCAGGCTGATATCTTTTCTGCATCAGCCATCTATTGGATTGTTCGGAAAGTAATTTCATTTTTTTTACCACTAGACAGATTAGTCGTATTTTTCCCGCCATTTTCATTCTAAACCATATTATCATTATATATTTTGACAGCTAGCATTTTAAGGCTTATTTATAAAAAATTTTGTTTGATTTTGTGCAATTGTTTATTTTTTGTGTGCCATCAAATATGGAAGATCGAAAGCAGCAATTTTGGCATATTTTGCTTTTTTATTACCAAAAAATCAAAATGCTGTTCAAGCGAGAAAAAAATTGTGGTACACGTATGGTGATGATGTGTTGAGAGAAAGACAGTGCCAAAACTGGTTTACAAAATTTCGTTCTGGCAATTTCAATATTGAAGATGCACCAAATTCTGGATGGCCAGTTGAAACCAATGAAAATAAAATAAAGGTATAGATTGAAGCAAATTGCCGAATAAAGAGAGATTAAATTTGTTAAATTGAACTGTTTATGATTACTTGAAACAAATTGGTTTTGTTTTAAAGCATGATATATGGGTTCCATGTGTTCTTAAAGAGAGATGCTCTCTTTGGTGGGATTTTAAGGAAATTTTTTTTTTGGAGCTTTTACCAACAATTTAACAATTGATTCAAAAGTGTACTGCCAGCAAGTAAACAAATTGAGTAATATCATCAAACAGAAAAGCCGGCCAGAATTGATCAACAAAACAGGTGTAGTGTTTTACCACGATAATGTCAAATTTCACACAAGTTTGGTAACTCGTCAGAAACTGTTATAACTTAAATGGGACATGCTATCACACCAACCATATTCGCCAGATCGAGCACACTCAGATTATTACTTGTTCCAGTCTATACAAATTTTTTAACTGTAAGATATTTACTTGAAACGACAATGTCAAAAATCATTTGGATCAGTTTTTCATAAGCAACGATCAAAACTTTTATGAATGTGAAATCATGCTACTACCAGAAACGATGACAACAGGTATTTGACCAAAATGGTCGATATACCAGTATAATTCAATAAAATATTTATTTATTATAAAAATATTGTATTTTTTTCTGTAGAAAAAAATACAATACAAATTTCCACAGAAAAAACAAACTTACTTTTTGAACAACCCAATAGTNGGCAGATGTCTGAAGACGCTCAAGAGTCTACTAATAAATACATTAAAAAGTTTCGAGAAGATTTTGCAAGAAAAGTTCCCGAGTGAAAACAGTGGAAGACATTATTTTACACCTATTATTAATATCCGATCCGTTTATTTCGAGTTTCTGAGAATTACCTCGAAAAAACTCAAAGTCATTGCTTCCAGAAGCAGTTTTATTGTTAGTTGCTCCACGTATACCAGCAAGTACATGAAGCTCGAGCGATTTCAAAGTTGAATCATCTGATTGCGAATCAAATTATTCTTTGGATGACGATGCATGAACTTTTAATCAACTGATTGTATGTTTTATCGTATTAAACAATATATGGATTTATTTTGAACTTTTTCTATAAAAGTGGTTCGTGTTAAATCCGTCATTTTGTTTTTATTTCAAATTTTGACTTCGGATTAGTAACCAGCGATCCCGAAAACCCCCAAATACTGACTTTCAGCCAAATTGATAATGCTTTTGACTTTTGGCCAGCTTTTTGAGATTTGGCCCCACTGTGCGTCTGTGGAGAAAACCCAGAAATCTCCATTTTTAAGGGAAACTGGCCCTAAATAGGGACCAGTTTCCCTTAAAAAGACCTCCCAAAAGGCATTTCACCTAGGCAGATTGCCCATGTGTTGCATTGCTATAAATTAACAAACAAACAATTAGAACCTTATTGTGACTGCCCATTTCCTAGAATGGATGCCCTTGTAGGTGTCAACAACTGTGGGCAGCTGAAAGCCAGAGGCTGAATCAAGGCAAGCATATGTTGGCCACAATCTGTACACAAAGTGAAAACATTCAAATTTTTAAATGTGATTTTTAAACATGTTTGAACTTATCACAGCATTTAAAACCATTTTAGATTTATATTAATTTTGAAAATTTTCACACTTTCTGCAGAACATAGTTTGGGAAACACTGCTTTATTCTACAAAAATACATGTTACAGTGGGTGATCGGTTAACGAACATAATCCGTTCCAAGACTTTGTTTGCTATCCGAATTGTTCGTTAACCGATTATGAATTTACCATAGGTTTGTATGGGAATTTGATTAATTCGTTCTGGAGGCACCCCAAAATAAAAAAATATATACTTTCTTACTACGTTTATTTATATGTAATAATAAAAATACATATATACACAGATGTGCATTTTTATTAGTTATGGTTTTTTGTTTGTGGGGGTTAAATAATCTGTCTATGTCGATTGCTTTTCTCTCTTCTTCGAGATTTTTCAGAAGTAATTAATAGCATTGTAATTGTAGAGATCCCCAAGCTTATTAACCTCAACCTGGTTTGTATGCCATTCTAAGACCGTTGATCTGACATCCCCCATTTCTTCAAAAGAACTTTAATTAATAGCAGATATCGGCATTAATCCTCTTTTTCAGAATAAAACATATCTTGCCGAGTTTCTTGGTGTTCTCTATTCAAGAGTTCTTGACGTTCTTCTGTCGTCAGATCCGTTTCAGGTTCCATTATGAGCTCTTCATTGTTCTTTATTTCTCAGATGTGATTTTTGTTA
>NW_019384319.1:980945-983769 GCF_000671375.1 Centruroides sculpturatus
GAGTCAAAACAACAGTCCAAGCAGTGGGTAGAAGCTGGTGGCTCTGCACCGAAGAAAGCAAAGACAATTGCATCGGCTGGAAAGGTTATGGCTAGTGTTTTTTGGGATTCCAAAGGGATTCTTTTAATTGACTACCTGTCAAAGGGTCAAACAATTAATGGGGAATACTACGCACATCTTCTTGACCAGCTAGATGAAAAAATTAGAGAGAAAAGGCCTGGTTTGCAAAAGAAAAAAATCCTCTTTCACCAGGACAATGCACCCGCTCACAAAGGTGCTTTGGCAATGGGAAAATTGAGGGATTTGAAGTATGAATTATTGGAACATCCTCCCTATTCGCCAGATTTGGCTCCCTCTGACTTTCATTTATTCCCAAATCTTAAAAAATTTTTGGCGGGAGAACATTTTGGATCAAGTGAAGAGGTGATAGCAGCGATAAATGGATATTTTGAAGACCTTCCAGAATCGCATTTCAGGGATGGAATACTGTTATTGGAGAAACGTTGGACAAAGTGTATTGAACTAAAGGGAGACTACATTGAGAAATAAATGCACTTTTAAAATAAAAAACTCATTTTTTCACTACTAGGCCGAGAACTTTTCACCTTGCCCTCGTATGTATGTTCATTAGCACTTCACTTGACTTCATGATTTATTAAAAAAACTTGTACATATTTGTTTTGATGCTATTTTTTGCCCATTGAGTACAACAATCACTCAATATTAGCAATGTCATGTACAGTACAGCCTATTCATTTATGTTAAAACTTGTCAGGAAGGACTTGGAAGGATATGATGGCCTTGCTAAATTTTATCACTATACTTTGACCAGAAGTAACTTCCTTCCACTAATTAATGTGTTACAAGAGGGAGTTGATATGTGGCTGCAATGTTAGCAATGTGAACTATGATGATTATGCATATATTTTGTTCTGCATGCAATGTATTTTTTTTAAATTCAGTACCTGGAATTGCCCAAATATTAATTAAACATTGAAAAAAAAAATGTTTACAGTAGATGGGACTAGAAAAAGTCCATTATTCTGAGTTATGGATCTGCTAAAAGGAAGTGAAATTACATTGATTTGGCAGAACCAGGGGAAAGCCATTATTCCAAGAAATTCTTTGTTTTGTGATTCATTAAAATGAGATTCTACTGTATTTATGTATCTTTATTTTCTCTGAAGAAAATCAAATATATTATAATAAGTACTTTGAAAAAATTTCTGAAATATTCATAATTACTGGTACTATTCTTTTCAATTTAAAATTAAAAATCTTTGTTAATTTTTTTTCTAGGTTCTTGCTAAAGATGGTCAAACAATAGTAGGAAGGATTACAAAGCAATGGTCTGGTTTTGCAAAAGAAGCTTTTACTGATGCTGATAATTTTGGTATAAATTTTCCTATGGATTTGGATGTTAATATTAAGGCTGTTCTCCTTGGGGCTTGTTTTCTCATTGTAAGTTTGTACTTTTGTATTACTTGTTTTTAAAATATTATTATTAAATTGTTATTTAACATAACAAAATATATAGGTATTATTAGTGATAAGAACAAACAATACCACTGGATTTGAATTAGGATAATAAATTATAGTCTGGTTTTAAAATCTGTTTATCTGGTATTGTTTATTACTATATGTTGGGCTTGATATTATAGTAGTACCTCAGGATACGAAATTAATCTGTTCTGAAACTGAGATTGTATCATGAAAATGTCGTAAGGTGAATCATTTTTTTCCCATATGATTACATGTAAAACCAAATAATCCGTTCCAACACGAAAAAACACACTCAAATTAAAGCCAAGTAATACATTGAAAAAACTTTAATAAGGAAAACACTAAAAAATGTATTTTGTAGTTGTAAATGTATAAATAACCATAATAGAATAATAATTGATAAAAAAAGTTTAGTTTTATTTGCACTTTACCTTTGAGGATAGACAATGGTGGAGGTGTAAACTGGTGGCGGAGAAGGGAAATGATACTAAAACTTATGATACTAAACTTAATATATATAACAACACTAATTTTTTTAATCTTTTTTAAGTTATTTTTAAGTTACAGTAATACCTCGACTTACACTACCCCGACTTACGCGACCCAGAGTTATGTGATTTTCAAATCTTGTCGATTTGTCTTTTGTTAGAGCGCCACGCAACTCTTGATTACTCACTTCCCCCACACTCCCCCCTTCAACTTACATGTTTGGACGTATCGCGTGGAATCGACACATAGCTACAATTTATTTTGTGTTATTTATTTCTGTGTTTGTTATATCTACAGAGACTTGAGAGACTCTATGTGGTGATTTCTTGCAACCGTGAACGAATCAAAAGACGAGATAAGATTAACGAGAACATTTATTAGCTTACATACGTCCGACTTGGATTTTACACAAATTGCAAAATTATACCCGAATTTGACTTATGCAGTTATCGCTCAGTCCCACCTATTGCGTAAGTTCAGGGTATTACTGTATTTTTACATTATGTTATGTAAGTTAAGTTTTAGTATCATTTCCGTTCTCCCCTCCTATATAAAAATATATATATATATATATATTTTTTTATTTTTACATTTTTATTCACTTTTTGCTTTCTTTCCTTCACTTCCACCAGCACTTTCGCTGGATAGAGTTTGCTTGGTAAAATATCTATCCAAAGAGGTTTGGCTTTGCCTACTTTTTAAAATGTTTCTAAAATGACTTAGGCAAATGTCATTACTCCGAGCAGCAATACAGCCAGTGTGAACCTTTTTGGGATGTTTCTTTTCAATAAAATCAGTCACTTTCTGATAATACCTCAAGATTTCCTTTATC
>NW_019384319.1:983888-1006147 GCF_000671375.1 Centruroides sculpturatus
ACGCAATGTTTCCTCTTATCAGCCCCAATTTTGCCTTTGGTCACCGTTCAATACCCTGCCTCTATCATAGATCTATTCATCGCGCCAGAAGGGGGCGTTATTGCTTACTTTGAGAAACGCTGAGCTAAAATAAAAGTCAATGTGTTAGAAATATTCAAGTTGTGACCTTCAATAAAAAATAAAAAATATATAAAATGTCAACATTTTATATATATTCCGTCGAATTTTTATATATAGAATTTGTCTGCCGTCGCCCCTCTATATTTCCTTAACGCCCCCCCAATTCTCTTTGAGCCTTCTACTGCTCACCTGAAAGCCTCCAGCGCCCACAAGGGGGCGTTATCGCCCACTTTGAGAAATGCTGATATAAATAATATAAAGATATTAAAAAACTTATTATAACAAAAGAAAACTCTTCTTTTAAATTCACTAATCTCTCATTTCAAATTAGGGTTTGTAATGAATAATCTATAATAATCTATACTAATATTATAAAAAGGTAATGTTTGTAAGTTATGTTTGTAGCGGGTAATCTCCGAAACTACTCATCCAATTTCAAAAATTCTTTCACCAATATTTAGAAAGGAACTTCAGGGTGGACATAGGCTGTATACTATTCTGTTAAACATTCATATAAATTAATTAAAAGATATAATCTAGGTTAAGGCTTTTATTTCCAACAGATGGTGCTACGAGTACGACGCCCTAAGTTTGCTTTTCTGTGAGGATGAACTAAAGCAGATCATCTTCTATCTATCTATATAAATAAAAATGTAATGTTCGTTTGTTCCTACTGATTCCTTTGAAATTTTGACACAACGCTGCATTCGAATACGCATGTGTTTTTATATAATATACATGTCAAAATTCCTCCCACTGGGGGGCGATGGTTAGGATTAAGGCTTACTGTAAAGAACTCTGCTTCTATTTATACTATTTTAGATTTTAGATGCGGGTTTTTGCGTTTTTGATTGCGTTTTAATAGAGTACATCAACAGAATGTACACTAAGAAGAAATTTTTCGAAAAATTTCCCCCCACGGGGAAAGTGTTATACATTTATAATAGATACATTTTGAGCCACAACAATGCATGGCGGGGTCTGCTAGTGTTATATATTTTAATTTGTAATGAAAATTGTGATGTTGTAATCTGTGTTAATTAAATAAGAAACTATTGACATCTTTAACATTTTAAGCATTTAATCTTTTCAGATTTTAACTAAAGACTAAGCCAAGTTTTTATTTATTTATAACTATATTAAATAACAAAAAATTAATTTTATTGTTACATATTATACACAACAATTGAGAAAAAATTACAATATTACAAAGTACAGAATTTTGTCATTTTTTGACTGATTGCTATACTTTCCCTCTGTTATAACAACCAGCAAAATAATAACATAAAAGATTTTATGAAGTTTTATAACTAAAGTGAAATACAGTGGGTGATCAGTTAACGAACATAATCTGTTCTAAGATTTTTTTCATTATCTGAATTGTTCATTAACCGATTATCGATTTACCATAGGTTTTATGGGAATTTGATTAATACGTTCCAGAGTCTCCAAAAAATAAAAAACTATATATACTTTTTTACTATATTTATGTGTAATAGTAAAAATACATATATATGTAGTCTTGCATTTTTATTAGTCCTGTTTTTTTCCATTTGTGGGGGTTAAAGAATCTGTCCAATGTCGATTGCTTTTTTTCTTTTCTTCAGGATTTTTCGGAAGTAATTAATAGTAAACTCAAAAAAACACAACACCTTAATTTGCTGAGAAAACTTTTAATGAAAAGCTAACGTTTTCAGCCAACTCTATTGGCCATCATCAGGCTAAGCTTTTTCGAATACAAAGAAAATAGAACAAAATTTTTAAATACAAAAAAACAAAATAACGAATGAAATATATATATATAAATAAGTGTATAAATAAAAATAAAATAAAAACTCTTATTATAAAATATGTATATGAAAAAAAGCATAGGATAATTAAACTAAAAACGTAACACAATAATACATTATGCTAAATTCTATAAACCGCAAGATATGCAAAAAAACACTAAAAACAAGGCATTAAGATCTGTCCATTCGCTTGATTAAGTATTTCCAGGCGGAAGGCAACCCTTCAGCATCCCTAGAATTAATGCATTTATCATGTAATCTGCTCCTGTATATTTCAATCTTTTCTGCGCAAATCGCCAAAGTTGGTGAATGTACTGGTTTAATAATACTTGCTTCGTCCCATTTGACGATTGAGCCCTCAACTTGCGCCATTTGCGATAGTATTGTGGCGTTAGATCCCTTACTGATATTGTACTTGTGTTCTTTTAATCTGACTCCTAAATTTCTGTTAGTGACACCAATATAATTTTTATTAATGTCTAGTTCACGATTTTCATATGGAATCTTGTATACACCTGCTCTTTTTTCTTTATCTATGCTGTCTTTGTCATTCCTTAATAATCTGTACAGATTAGGAGCTCTCTTGAAAATTAACCTGGACTCTTTGCGGGCTGAGATTTCTTTCATGATGGCTTTTCTCTTTCTATCATACGTGAACTTCGTGATTTTGCCGAAACCGTCGTTTTGCGTTTTAGTTTTATTTGTTTTGTATTTTCTGACCAATATTGTTATCATAACTTCTTTGTACCCTAGAGATCTGGCAATATGCAATATTCTACTAATTTCGGTCTGCCTATCCAAGACATTACTGCAATAGAGAAAAGCCCTTTGGATAAGGGCACGGAAGGCAGCCATTTTGTACTGGTAGGGATCATTAAAATGGGACGGGATGTACAGAGGGCTATGCGTCGGTTTTACGTATACATTAGTTGTCAAACATTGAATTTAAAGAAGGGCGTTTGACAACTAATGTATACGTAAAACCGACACATAGCCCTCTGTACATCCCTCTGTACATACGTATACATTAGTTGTCAAACATGTAGCCCTCTGTAGCCCTCTGTACATACGTATACATTAGTTGTCAAACATTGAATTTAAAGAAGGGCGTTTGACAACTAATGTATACGTAAAACCGACACATAGCCCTCTGTACATCCCGTCCCATTCTAATGATCCCTACCAGTACAAAATGGCTGCCTTCCGTGCCCTTATCCAAAGGGCTTTTCTCTATTGCAGTAATGTCTTGGATAGGCAAACAGAAATTAATAGAATATTGCATATTGCCAGATCTCTAGGGTACAAAGAAGGTATGATAACAACATTGGTCAGAAAATACAAAACAAATAAAACTAAAACGCAAAACGACGGTTTCGGCAAAATCACGAAGTTCACGTATGATAGAAAGAGAAAAGCCATCATGAAAGAAATCTCAGCCCGCAAAGAGTCCAGGTTAATTTTCAAGAGAGCTCCTAATCTGTACAGATTATTAAGGAATGACAAAGACAGCATAGATAAAGAAAAAAGAGCAGGTGTATACAAGATTCCATATGAAAATCGTGAACTAGACATTAATAAAAATTATATTGGTGTCACTAACAGAAATTTAGGAGTCAGATTAAAAGAACACAAGTACAATATCAGTAAGGGATCTAACGCCACAATACTATCGCAAATGGCGCAAGTTGAGGGCTCAATCGTCAAATGGGACGAAGCAAGTATTATTAAACCAGTACATTCACCAACTTTGGCGATTTGCGCAGAAAAGATTGAAATATACAGGAGCAGATTACATGATACATGCATTAATTCTAGGGATGCTGAAGGGTTGCCTTCCGCCTGGAAATACTTAATCAAGCGAATGGACAGATCTTAATGCCTTGTTTTTAGTGTTTTTTTGCATATCTTGCGGTTTATAGAATTTAGCATAATGTATTATTGTGTTACGTTTTTAATGTTTAATTATCCTATGCTTTTTTTCATATACATATTTTATAATAAGAGTTTTTATTTTATTTTATTTTTATTTATACATTTATTTATATATATATATTTCGTTCGTTATTTTGTTTTTTGTATTTAAAAATTTTTGTTCTATTTTCTTTGTATTCGAAAAAGCTTAGCCTGATGATGGCCAATAGAGTTGGCTGAAAACGTTAGCTTTTCATTAAAAGTTTTCTCAGCAAATTAAGGTGTTGTGTTTTTTTGAGTTTACAAGCAAGTGCTGAGTGAGTGTAATATAGTTAGAATATGGCGGCACCGGTGGATTATTACAGGAAGTATAGGAAAATAACGTTAAAACTTGTCAAGGCTGAATGCAAATTTGAATTTTTAAAAGAATGTTTGATAAACAAGGTATTTCCGATGTCGATATATAGGATCAGCATCCCAAAAGAATGTGCTTCTTTGAAAGCTAAGTTTTGTTTGATTTGTCTTCGTAAATCAATTAGAATTGCTAAGAATAAAAAGTATGGTATATTGAATGAGCTCATAGCATTAGAGAATAATATATACAATGAAGATCCTATAATGTTGAAAGAAATTAACAGTGGTATAGTTGTACTAACGGATGCAGTTCGGAAAAATATAAGGAGTAAATTTATTAGTAAAATGAAATGGATCGTTAAAAAGCAAGCATCAAGAAGGATTAGTAACAATTCTTCAACATTCATATTGTGGGACCAAATAGAAGTCCCGAATAAAATCAAGGATTTTCTGAAATGGGGACCAAACTTTGTCCCTGAAAATTCAAGTTCATGGGAAACTTCGATACAAGAAATAGAGAGAGGAATATCTGGGCTAGATTCTTTAGAAAAAGAATACATCCGATGGAAAGCGGTCATAAAAGACCAGAAGACTTGGAAAAAGGGATCTGATGCGGGTAAAAACATCAAACTTACTAAAGGTTGGCTTAGAAAAAATGATTTGGTTACAACAAGAGCGGACAAAAGCAAAGCTTTGGTAATTATGAAAAGACAGACATATAATAACGCAATGGAGGAATACATTAAAAAAACCGAATGCGAGAGTGTTGAAGCAAATGTTATTGAAAGCATCGACAGAAGGGTTAGGAAGCTTGAAAAGGCTAAGCTGAGTAATGCATTACCTTTTCTCAAAAATTGTCGAAATCCCAGTCCAGGTATGCCAAGATTGTTTGCTTTTGCTAAGACCCATAAAGAGGGTAAAGAAATGAGACCTGTAGTGGAAAGGTGCAGAGGACCAACGTTTATTCTTGAAAAGAGATTACATAAGTTTCTCACCTCGCACCTCGAGAATAATATACATGTGGCGCATGATCCAAGAGAAGTGGTTAATGAGATACAAGATCTAGTTTTAATGGAGGATGAAATTGGAACAGTGATGGACTATGAAAGTTTATACCCATCTATAAAAATTGAATCATGCAGAGTAGCACTTTTAGACTTCATGCTGAGCAAGAGCCCAAATTTGGCGGGTTACAATAATGATTTGATCGAACTAGCTAACCTTATTTGTTATCAATCTTTTTTCGCATTTAATGGCCGTCGATACAGACAAAGAAGAGGAGTCCCTATGGGAAGTCCCATGTCAGGACTTTTATGTGAGCTTGTATTGAGAAGGTTGGAAAAAAGTGCTCTTTCTGTTTTCTTAAATGCCATTGTGTATTTTAAAAGATACGTGGACGATGTCTTGGTAATTTGGAAGAATGACCAAAAGATTGATGAGTTTATCAACATGATAAACAGCAACGATGATGGTCTCATGTTGAAGATTGAACAAAAATGTGCTTCACGGATACATTTTTTAGATATTGACATTGAATTTAAAGAAGGGCGTTTGACAACTAATGTATACGTAAAACCGACGCATAGCCCTCTGTACATTCCGTCCCATTCTAATGATCCCTACCAGTACAAAATGGCTGCCTTCCGTGCCCTTATCCAAAGGGCTTTTCTCTATTGCAGTAATGTCTTGGATAGGCAAACAGAAATTAATAGAATATTGCATATTGCCAGATCTCTAGGGTACAAAGAAGGTATGATAACAACATTGGTCAGAAAATACAAAACAAATAAAACTAAAACGCAAAACGACGGTTTCGGCAAAATCACGAAGTTCACGTATGATAGAAAGAGAAAAGCCATCATGAAAGAAATCTCAGCCCGCAAAGAGTCCAGGTTAATTTTCAAGAGAGCTCCTAATCTGTACAGATTATTAAGGAATGACAAAGACAGCATAGATAAAGAAAAAAGAGCAGGTGTATACAAGATTCCATATGAAAATCGTGAACTAGACATTAATAAAAATTATATTGGTGTCACTAACAGAAATTTAGGAGTCAGATTAAAAGAACACAAGTACAATATCAGTAAGGGATCTAACGCCACAATACTATCGCAAATGGCGCAAGTTGAGGGCTCAATCGTCAAATGGGACGAAGCAAGTATTATTAAACCAGTACATTCACCAACTTTGGCGATTTGCGCAGAAAAGATTGAAATATACAGGAGCAGATTACATGATACATGCATTAATTCTAGGGATGCTGAAGGGTTGCCTTCCGCCTGGAAATACTTAATCAAGCGAATGGACAGATCTTAATGCCTTGTTTTTAGTGTTTTTTTGCATATCTTGCGGTTTATAGAATTTAGCATAATGTATTATTGTGTTACGTTTTTAATTTAATTATCCTATGCTTTTTTTCATATACATATTTTATAATAAGAGTTTTTATTTTATTTTATTTTTATTTATACATTTATTTATATATATATATTTCGTTCGTTATTTTGTTTTTTGTATTTAAAAATTTTTGTTCTATTTTCTTTGTATTCGAAAAAGCTTAGCCTGATGATGGCCAATAGAGTTGGCTGAAAACGTTAGCTTTTCATTAAAAGTTTTCTCAGCAAATTAAGGTGTTGTGTTTTTTTGAGTTTACAAGCAAGTGCTGAGTGAGTGTAATATAGTAATTAATAGTATTGTAATTGTAAAGATTAACTTTATTCTGGTTTGGATGCCACTTGGATGATCATTGTTCTGACATCCTCCCACTTCAAAAGATCTTTAGTATCAGATGTTGACATTGGTCCTCTTTCGTCTTCTTCTTTTTCAGATCTCACTGAGTTTCTTGATATTCTTCATTTGAGAGTTCTTGGCGTTTTTCTGTCGTCAGATCAGTTTCAGGTTCCATTATGAGCTCTAAAATGCTCTTTATTTCTCAGATGTGATTTTCATTACTCCATTAGCAGCTTGAGACTTCTTGATATATCTTTCATAGCTAAGATTATGCCTACTGTAGACCTGTTCAAGCCATTCTGCCTAGCAAAATCAGACATCTTGTGCCCACTTTCTACCTTGGCTATTATCTCTTACTTGGTTTCTATGGTGTGACACTCCTCTTTTTAGGCTCCATAATATTATCAGTTTCTTTTTTAAATAAAAAGTTCAGAAAAGCACTTACAAAAATTCTGAGAACAGAAATCAACTAGCCCACAAAAAATTATTTAAATGCAAGGCCCAGATGAAATTTGAAATTTGGTATTAAAACGTTAATGAATATCCGATGGGACAGTTAAACTTTCACCTTTCGTAAATAAACCCCAATGCAAAACTTAACAAGTGCCTGTCTGACAGTCTCGCGAAGACTATAAAAATTATTTGTCAGAAAGGTAAACAAAAGCTGGAATTACAAGGGAGAGTTTCAAAATTCGGAGGAATATTATACTATCCAAGCAGTATCGAGTTGAGCGTCGATGTTGACATCTCCTGCACTCTGAAAGGTTTCAAATTGTTACCTGAAGACAAGGGAAAATCATTCAGTATTTGTTATTTTCTGACTTCTTTTTATGTTTGTTCAGTAAAGTGTTTATTGTCCGATCATAAAAATCTTTCGTGAAAGTGTTCATTATCCGATTTGTTCGTTATCCGAACTGTTTGTTAACTGATCACCCACTGTATTTACATTATTATGTATGTTATTAGTTTTACTATCAGATAACCAAAAAAATTTGTGTAGTTTTTGAAGTTAAAATTAAAATGTATGTAAAATCTGAATGAAAATATTTTATTCAGTAAAGTAAGCACCATCACAGTCTGCAACCTTTTCCCAATGAAAAAGTTTGTAAATAACACTCCAAAAAAGTCTCACTGCAGAAGTGAAAAAAATCCTTCAATTCTGTTTTTAGTACCTCTTGGTTTTGAAACTGTCGGTTGTACATATGATTGTCCATTGTCAAAAAGGTGATAGTTCAGAGGTGATATGTTTGTTGAATATGGAGGGTGGGATAGCCTATACCATGGAGTTTGTCCCAGGTCATTTGCACTCTGTGAGGTTGTGTTGTCCTGAAGGAACACAATATCTTTGCTATTAGCAAGTGAAGGCTGTTTTACAGCAGTGCATCTTGAACTCATTGTAGTTGTGCTGAGTAAATATCTGTAGTGATTGATTGGCCAGGAGAAAGAAGCTCATAATGAACAATTCCAGCTGTAGTCCATCAGACACATGACAAAGTTTTCTTTTGATGGATGTTGGGCTTTGGTGTAAGTGGTAGAGATTCACCAGACAATAACGAATGATGGGAACATTTGGTGTTGTCACATATAACTTATTTTTCATCAAACATCATCAACTAGTCCAAAAATGGCTCATTATTATGCCATGAAAACAGCAATGAGCAGATCATAAGCCTCTGGAGCTTGTTATTAGTATTCAGTTCATGTGAAACCCATTTGCTCAGCTTCCAGGCTTTTCCTAGGTGATGCAAATGAAAACAAATGGTTTACATTTGCATCACCTCACATTGAACCTTTTTGCAAGCTCCTGGCATGTTACTCTTGAATCAACTCAATGATGTTTCAGTTCATCCTAATCATCTTCCCTCATGAGATGCATCTTCAAGAGCCTCATCAACTGATGCAAATTTTCTGAACCAATTTTGGGCCTTGTATTCACTCACTGTGTTTTCTCCGAATGCTCTACATATTTTGCAGACTGCTGCATTATGTTAGTGCCCAGTTTAAACTTGTAGAGTAAGTGTCCTGGAATAATTGCAGTTGAAATAGCCATCTTTTCTTCACTGCTCACTTCAAAAACTGCCTTTCTTGATGTCATTTACTATTTAGCTTGACATGCTATTGACTGTGTATCAATGCATGCACATACCTGCAACTTTGCACACATAATTTTCATTAGACTAATAACATTGAAAGTCAGTATGAACTATTTGGTCACCTGATAGAATTATATTAATAATTTTTAAACATTGTATTCTGTTTCTAGACAAATTTTTCTATTATCCAAAAATAATAATCAGTAAGAATATTTATATTTTTTATTATGCTATTTTTAATATTTTTTATTAATTGTTCATGATGATAAAAATAACAATTTAATTAACATTTAATTTATATGTTCATTTTTATTAAAAACATTCTATTGAAAAATGAATAAACTTATCTTTGTTGGTTTAAAATCCTCTCTTGGTGTAGACCTTAATCATTTTATTCTTAAAAGTCAGGATTTCAAGGAAATCCAAAAACTAAATGTTTTAGACCATTATCTTAGTTTCCTTTACAAAATAGTCCCAAGACATTTCTTGGCATTTTAATACTTTATCCTTTCTTTCTCAAATTTAAATGAAATTTATCAATTACCTCCTACACTTTCTAGAAAAATGCAAGAACAAAGGAGAGTCATGTCAGCCTAAACTTGATGATGATATGACTGAGACATTTGTACTGAACCTGTACAAAAAAGCTTTGAGTTTTAGGTGTTGATAGTTCAGATCAGAGCATCTTTTCCTATTGTTGTAATACTGGCTTATCACATTGAAAGTCATATTATAATAAATAAAATTATGGCTGGTCATACAGCATAGCTGATGTTTCATATTGACAGAACAGTCAATCAATTGCAAAATATTTAGCTTAGATAGTCTGAATGATTCACAATTTTATAGATTACATAAAATTCAAATAAATGATATCTGAAACACAGATAATTTAGCATTTTTCTTTTATTTATATGAAAACACTGACACAATTACAGTAGAGCATTGATTATCCGAATGTCGATCAACTGAAATGTCAATTAACCGAAAGCTTTCCAGTTGGCAAATTTAAATTTTCGCTAATGCTGTAGTGCTGCAATCTTTGGCTATGTCTTGGGCTACTCCAATATTATTTTTGTTGGTGCACGTGTTTTAGCTGGCAGCACTGACGTGACCATGAGTGGGTACTTAAGGACACACCAGGATTTGAATGAATTTCACCATGGGATAAGTTAATATATTTTTTGTACATAATTGGTTATCCGAAAAATTGATTTTCCGAACAACCTGTCTCCAATTGATTCGGATAATCAATGCTCTACTGTACTATATTTTATGGCATGTAAGACAAATCTTCATTTTAACACAATATTTATTAGGATAAAGTATTTAGTGTATTTGAGCCATCCTGCATCTTTGGCACTTGGCCCCAAATTTATTTTGCTGCATTTTGGTTAAAAAAGTAAAGTTAGAATGCATGTTTTTATTTAACAGGGAAAAGAGAGAAAAGAGACATTTAAAAGAAGTTATTTACAATTAAAACTTGTCATTAAAATATTCAAAATGAATACATGCAAAATCTGCTTAGCTATAAATAATAAATTGTTTAAGTAACAATATTATTTTTGGTGAGTTTAGCTAGTAGAGGTTACCTGTAGCTTTATTAAAAGCTGTTTGGAAAATTCATTAGCCTATGGAAAATTGCAACTTTACATATAAGACTTTGGAAGAATTTTTTCAGCCCTTTTTTTTTTTGGAAAAAGTAGCATCTTATATGTTGTAAAATATTGTAGATAGCTTGCTTATTTTTGCAATTATATTGGAAAAAATAGAGTTTCTTTTTTATTGAAATATTTTCATTTCTTTTATTAGAAATTTAACATTTAAGAATCTTTCATTGTTTACTTTTTAAGAGGTAGTTAAACATATTTCAATAAAATACTTTTCCAATAAATGAAAGAATTCAGAGAGATAATACTTTTGTTTAAATTAAATTAATAGTACACACATGGATAAGACAATGCAATCATAAGTACAGTGGGTGATCGGTTAACGAACAGATCAGATAATGAACAAATCGGATAACAAACACTTTCGCGAAAGATTTTTATGTTCGGACAACGAACACATGATCAGATAACGAACACCCCACAGAACAAACACAAAAAGAAGTGACATAAAATAATGAATACCGATTGGTCTTCCCTTGTTTTCAGGCAACAATTTGAAACTTTTCAGAGTGCAGGAGACATCGACATCGACGCTCAAGCCGGTATATACCGATTGGATAGTATTCCTCCGAACTTTGAAACTCTTCCTTGTAATTCCAGCCTTTTATTTTTCTGACAAAACAATTCCTATATGTATTCGCGAGACTGTTGGGTAGGCACTCGTTAAGTTTTATGTCCGTTTTTCTTTTTGAAAGGTGAGAGTATAACAGCAAAGGTAGAGAGTAGGCAGATGCCTAATGTTGCTGGGCAATATGGTGTGAACAGGTCTACAGTAGGCCGCAGTTTAATCTTATTTAAGAAAAATACTGTATAATCAAGAAAACTCAAACAGCTAAAGGAGTAACAAAAATCACATCTGAGAAATAAAGAACATTGAAAAGTTTATAATGGAACCTGAAACGGATCTGACGACAGAAGAACGTCAAGAACTCTTGAATGAAGAACACCAAGAAACTCGGCAAGATGGATGTTTTCTTTTGAAAAAGAGGATTAATGCTGATATCTGTTATTAAAGATCCTTTGAAGAAGTGGGAGGATGTCAGAACAACAATCTTAGAATGGCATCCAAACCAGGTTGAGGCTTGGGGATTTCTACAATTGCAATCCTATTAATTACTTACGAAAAATCCTGAAGAAGAGGAGAAAATCAATCGACATTCTTTCGATTCTTTAACCCTTTCAAACAGAAAAATCATGACTAATAAAAACGCAAGACTGTGTGTGTATGTATTTTTATTATTACATATAAATAAACGTAGTAAAAAAGTATATATTTTTTATTTTTGGGGGTCTCCAGAATGAATTGATTAAATTCCCATTAAAACCTATGGTAAATAGATAATCAGTTAACAAACAATTCGGATAGCGAACAAAGTCTTGGAACGGATTATGTTTGTTAACCAATCACCCACTGTACTAGAAAAATTTACTACATAACAAATTGATATACCAAATAATTACAAATTTTATTTTATTTTTTGTTTGTCATGCTCTCTGTAAATCAAGTTTGGTTATATGTCTAAATACAGTATAATTATGGTACACTCTTATTTCACTCAGTTTTGAAATAATATAATATTACACAAATTTTACTTATTATTTATTAATATAATTGTAGAATTGTTCTAGATTGTTTAAATTCTTTATCAATATATAAATTAGATGCAGTTCATTGCAATATTTCACTTTCTCATAATTTAAAGAATTAATAAAAATTGTTTTTGTGATGGCTGTAAAGGTATCATTGTCACTCTGGTAGACCTGAGAGTCAATTTGGGAGGAAATGCCAGAAATTTTTCATAAACTGTCTGTCTCACCAGTTTCGTAACTAGGCAGGTACAATGGGTGCACATGCACAGGGTACAGGACAAGGGGGATCCTAGAATGGAGTATCAAAAATGATTAGTATTATATTTTTATTTTCAAATTTTAAATTTTGCCATCATTGGAGCCAATTCTGTTGTTTGATATTTTTATATATTTTTTTCCAAAAAAAAAAGGAAGTCAAAAATGAAATCTTCTGCAGGACACATGAAAAGCTAGTTAAGGCATTGTGTCCCACATATGTTGGGCTTTATCCTCATCATTTGTCTATTCTTATAGAACTGACCAAACCTATAATGGCATGGAAAAAGACTCTCAATGCCCACAGGGTGGAAAGATTCAAAAAGAAAAAGAAAATCAATTTTGTAATCTTTTCTTTTATAAATACTCTAAATAATATAATTTTACTTTGTCTGTAGTGCATTCTATTGAAGGTACTGTTGCCATTGAATTTTTTACATGCCATTTTTGAATCTCGTAATATATTATTATGCACATAGTCTGTAAATTCTATTAAAATTCTTTAAAGGAAATTTTTTGATTTGTTTATATGCATTTGTTTAACTTTAGCAACTCTAGTGTATTATTTTATGAAATTTTCCAAAATTAAAGTTAATTTAAAAAAAAATTTATTATATACAAATTAAAGGTAGAAAAATTATTTTATTGTATTTTACAATTTGTTTTATGAGAAAATATTTTTAAAATTTTGAAAATAATATTGATACAGTTAATTTAGAAAATAAACATTGTATCATTATCATTTTATCAAATTTTTAATATTAAATTATTATTAAATTTCTTTTAATGCTTTGTTGTATTAATATGGTTTTACTCCTTGCATTATCAGTAAAACCAGTATGCTAAATAAATGTATTATTATTTCAGTCAGATATATAATTTGTGTGTGTTTAATAATGTGCTTCTTATCCCACTATTATTACTTATCTGAGTATTATAATTAGCTCTTGTTAGGACTTACCTAACCTTTAACTTCCTATAAATAACTATTTATAGGAACTACATTGTAGAAAGTTTCAAAGCCAAACAAACTGGTTTAGAAAATAAACTGTTATGAAATTTGAATAAATATTAGAATTTATTTGACCTGAAATAGATCAAAAATTTATGTGTAATAATTTTAAATTAAAAAGGTTGTTCTTTTTTCACATCTTATTTTTGTATTATAACTGAACTAATATAGTAATGTTGTCTAAAAAGTTGCAAATATAAAATTGTTAACTGTGCAAAGCCAAACTTTAACTTTCCTGCCATACAATCTATGAAAATTGTGTAAAACACAAACAAACACACATACATACACACAACTTTATATATATATACACAGTGGAGTATCGATTATCCGAATATCGATCAACTAAAACATTGGTTAACCGAAAGCGTTCCAGTCGGCAAATTTAAATTTCCACTAGTTCTGTGGCGCTGCAATATTTGGCTCTGTCTTGGGCTACTCCAATATTATTTTTGTTGGTCTGTATGTTTTAGCTGGCAGCACTGGCGCGACCATGAGAGGGTACTTAAGGACATGCCAGGATTTGAACGTGGATAGGTTAATATATTTTTTTCTACATAATTGGTTATCTGAAAAATCAATTATCCGAACAACCCCAGTCCTGAATTGTTTCGGATNAAATATTAAAACATTTGTCAATTTTGTTTACACGTTCATTGGGCCGCATTGGAACTTGCCTTGGGCCACATGCGGCCCGCGGGTTGGACACCCCTGGCATAAAGGTTGAACATACTGTTCAACCTTTCTGCAATTTCCTGGACAATCACATGGTCTGATTTGATAATTATTCAATCATAAATACTAGACATTATTCAACCATTTCTTGACATATAAACACGTTAGGGAAAGTAAAGAAGCTTGACAAATAGGTACCAAATAAACTCAGTGAGAAAGATATGGATCATCATTTGGAGGTCTGTAGTTCTTTAATTATTTGTCACAAAAATTAAAGTATTCAAATAAAATTCTTCCCCATCCACCTTATTCTCCAGACTTTTTTCCAACAGACTATCACTTTTTTTTATACATTTAAAGTTTTTTGGCAAGGAAAGTCTTTAACCTATCCCATGTTAAAATTTTTTTTTTGTTGCAAGTTGCTCTACATCGAATTTTTGTCAATGTTAAGCCTAACAAAAATTCCATGTTTTAGAAAAAATAACTGTGGCTATTGTATCGTCCAAAATTATTTTTTGTTGTTTGCACAAACAAAATAGACATATTAATAAATATAAAAACAAAAAAAATTATATTTCGAAAGTTAGGTTTAATATAAAAATTATGCTGACTAGCAACATCTACTGTCAAAAATGCTCCAATGCCAAAACGAGATATCTCGGCTCCAATGGTCAAGGTCATTATGTTTCGACCTGAGATATGTTGGGAATACCAGGGAATAGGTTAAGGAAGAGGATGCAATAAAAAGTACCTACCGTGTTTCCCCAAAAATAAGAAATCCTCTGAAAATAAGACCTATCATAGGTTTTGCTGAATTGCTAAATATAAGGCCTCCCCTGAAAGTAAGACATAGCAAAGTTTTTTTTTTTACTCATAATGGTCATCGACAGATGATTGAAAGTGGCCGTTGGCTTTTTGAAAGCATAGCCACTGATTGGTCAGCAGACAATCACGCCACACGGCATGATTTGCATAAAACTATGGCTTGGGAATCACAGATTTGCATAACGTTATGGCTGGTGATGGCTAATTGGTCGGCCGGGAATCACGCCACATGACATTTGCATAATGCTACGGTTCAGTAAGCACTAATTGGTCATTGAGCCCAATGTCGACGCTATAAAAAAGTTAAGTTGAAGCGAGAGTGGGAAGTTCTTTGGAGAAAAAGCACACTAAGGCTGTTATCTCCATATGAACACAGGGGAGAAGAAGAAGAGAGTGGGAAGTCCACTCCAGCATGGGAACTTCGTAAGTTCAATTCGACACGACCAGATATACGTCACTCTTGTCTAAGTTCGACTTTGAATTTTTTGTTCAATAATAAATGTGAATTCTTTTTCATGGAAAAAAATAAGACATTCCCTGAAAATAAGACCTAGCGAATCTTTCAGAGCAAAAATTAATATAAGACACTGTCTTATTTTTGGGGAAACACGGTATGATGACTTTTTGGCTTCTCATTCTCGTGATTTCTATCAAATTGGCATTAATGCATTTCTATTGCATTGGAAAAAGTGTATTAATGTTGATGAAAACAATTTTGATTGAATATGTAAGTCTTAAATTAAATTAATAAATGTTCAAAGTCAGAAGTAAATAATTGGCCATTTCATTTGCAACAACCTAATAGATAAACCCAGGCTTCATCTAGAGTTGTGATCCATCACAATTTGTCACTACAGAGAAAACTTTCATACATCTTCCAAGTATTTGTGAATCACTCTTGGACATGGCATGCTATAATATTATGTCCAAGTCCAATGTTTGTGCCTTTTTGCAATTGCAGATTATTGAGAGTAATATTTCCTATGGTACTTTGCAATATACCCAACTGTTGAGTAAGACTTTGTGTGGGTAGGTTTTTTGAATTGTATCTATAACAATCTTCAAAACAGCCTGGGTACAAGAGAGCTGAGGTTGGTGTTGATGGATCTTCTTGGGCAGTCCACATGAATCTGGTAGTTGTCTCTTACAATTATGGATTACCTTCTCAACATTTACTTTGCTGACCCTCAGATCCTGTTCTTTACACTTTTTAAGTATTATGGAATGGCTGAAGTCAATGCTGAAAAGGCCACATACATACATACTCCTCCCAAAATGCAGCCAATTTCACTACAATCTTATTATAATATATTCTGCAAAGCAAGAAGTGCCAGGAGATCATGCAAAGGTCCAACATTTAAATGATCAAACTTGATTACTCTTATCAAAATCAATCCAGTAAGCTTTGATTAAAATTGTTATGCTGGAAATGAAAAATATATTGTGTATATTGTTTAATTTTGTAGTAGACCATGCCAAAATTATGTATTAATAATCTAATGATAACACTTGATTCATTATAACAATTCCAAATCAATTAATTCAACAGATGATTACTGTATACTGGTCAAGCAAAGACTGGAAGGAGAGCCAGATAGCACAATTGGCAATGCATTGAACAGTAAACAGAAATTGCAGGTTTGAGTCTTGCTCTGAATTGATCTTTTCTTTCAGAATATTCTAAAACAATAGTTTAATTTTTGAACTTAATTTAAAATGGTAACTTAATTGCCCATCTTTAGTCCAAACTACATATCATCTTAATAATTAAGTAGCCATAATATAACCCAATTAGAATCTGGCAGTATTGTTTGTTTAATATGTAGAGAAACCAACTGGATACACAAGAAATAGAAGTAAAGAATATACCAATAAAATTCCAGCTATTCAGATTTATTCAGAACAAATGTTTTAGACCAGGGTTGACTGAGTGGTTAATAAGTGTATCATTTTTGGTCAATTACAGAAAGGTATGGCCCTGTTAAAATGTGGAAAGCACAGTGTAATTTTGGTAGGAGTGTTAAATCCGCATTTTTCATGGAGAAATTTTTTACTATTTGCTGATTATTAATTTGGTAACACTGTAAAGCTGTGGTCACACAATTTCCAGCCATGCAGGCAAATGCAATCGCGATGGCTGTTCTCGTTAACTAGTACAAACCCTTCGAAAACTGGTGCGACTGCAACTGCAACAAGAAACAAAAAATTTATTCTACTCGTGCTGATTGCAAACGCACATCCAATCAGCAAACATCTATTTGCCACATCATATGGTGGCAACATTGAAAATACTATAGTTAGAAAATAATGGCAGAAAGTATGATGATGGATAGCTTAACAAAATCAAGATTAATCAAGCTAATTCAGTCTCATGAATGCCTGTGGGATTTTAATTCTTCATTTTATTGAAGAAAGGATAAAAGAGTGCAGGCATGGCGTGAGATAAGTGAAAGTCTTGGCATTGATTGTAAGTACCATTCTTAGACTTCAGGATATAGAATGCTGATTGTTTTTAGTTTGGTAACAACAATATTGTTTTAAATATCGCTAAACTCACAAAAGAAGTCTAAAACAACCTAATGTAATTTTATTTGTTTATTATAGGGTCACATGTTTCCGAGTTGCAATGCCAGCAAACAATATGTAACCAAGAGAAGACATGCATGACTCATGCTTGTTGCAATTGCAGTTGCCTGCAAGGCTGGAAATGCAAGGCATGGTGTGACCACGGCTTAATATAACATGTGGGTGGATACAAAGAAGTGCTCTTTGTGTTGAAGGTCATTGCTAAGTTATATATTATTTCAGTAATTATTTTGTTGTACCCTAAGCAATTTCAATTAAGTGCTACTACTGTGCAGTAAATAAATATAAGTATGTTTTACAGCATAATTTTATTAGGGTTGCTTATTAAGCTATTATATTAATAGAAGACCAGGGACGTATACTAGATCATTGGTGCATTAAAGTAATGAAAGTTGATCACACTCCACTGTAAAATAACAAAGGCCTGTTTTAGACTATATTTAAAAGCATTTTCTTAAATACCATGTTTACTCGCATATAAGATGAGGTTTTATTCATTTTTCACTGTTTCAAAAACCTAGGTCATCCTATACGTGCGAATGAAGGAATTCTTTGCGTTTTTGCAATAATTTCTGTGAACCATGTATACTTCATGTTGTCATTATAGGTCTACAGTCTATTTATCGTAACTTGGCACCTACTGTAAACAAATTAAGACATACATCCCTTTGTTTATTGGTTTAATCTAACATCCATCAATTAAAAATCACATTGCATCTTATTTGTTCGCAGAAAATAGTTTTGTTATTTATAAAAACATTAATGAAATACAGGTCACTTAGCAATGATTATAAATGTAGTTATTTTATATTAGTTAATTTGTTATTTTTAATGAATATTAGCACATTCTGAATCATTAAAAATAAACTTTTTCCAATCACGCAATAATGTTTTGGTTTGTTTTCAATTCATCACGTATTAAGGCAAACATGGTTGTTTGCCTTAATACATGCATTTGATAATATTTTGTGATTAAACTAAATAAAATTAGAATTGTATTAATAAATCTAAATTTTTTTATTTTGATCTCTAAAGTCACACCTTGTCCTATATGTGAGATCATCATATGCTCGAGTAAATACAGTATGTAACTCAAGTTGTTCTTGAACAGCCTGAGGCACATACTTAGCTCTGCGTTTTTTAGAGAAAATTGAAAAGATATTGAATGTTATCTTCCAAAGATTCCAATTCTGTTATTGCATATAGTCTATTATTTATTGCTGTATACTTATACTCACGAAAGAAAACAATAACAATGAAAAAATGGGAAAAACTTCTGAAACGTTATCATGAAGCAGGAAATTACTTTCTTTTCAATAGTGATGGAAGACAAAAGTTTGTTGTATAATTATGATCCAGAAGAATAATGGCATTGCAAATTACTAGAACTGAAGAAATTCAGAATGTAACTCTTTGCAAAAAAAATCTCTTGACAATATTCTGGGATGCCAAATAAGTGTACACAATGGAGTACCTGGAAGCTGGGATGACCATGAATTCTGTACAGTACATAGAGACCTTAAAAACACTTGAGAAGACATGCATTATGTTTGAAAATCTACTGAGCTGATAATCTTGCAACATGATAATGCTCAACTACCTCAACTACACATATTGTATGCTATTGCCAAGCCTCTTGTGAAGTTGAAATTTAAACCCATTCCGCATCCTCAATATTCATTGGAGTTGGTACCATGTAATTTTCACAAGTTTAATGAGAGTTAAGTGCATTCATTTCACCACAGATGAAGTGAAGGTCACAGTAAGTTCATGAATCAAGGAAAGATTGTCAGAATTCTTCATTGATAGGATGAAAACATTGGTTTACTTATTAAATTACTAAAAAGTAATAAGGTGTAACTTATAAATTTTTAAAAAACCCAGTTCACCATTGGGAGAAATGTATAGCGTAAATGGTAACTATGTTGATAAGTAATGTACATTCTTGTAGCCAATAAAATGCAGTTTCATGCCTTTTATGTTTTATTTGACTATCTCTCTTCATTTGTGAATTATGAATGAGTATACAGTATTTTCAGCCAATTCTTGTAAGTATGAAGATTTATATTATATCATTATATCAATTCCACTATTAGGCCAATTACTAAAAAAAAAGTGATTAATGATTCTAAAGGCAATATAACCAATGTCCAATTGTCTATGTGAACTTTAGTCATAAACAAACATATGGAATAAACCTGTATTAAAGAATGGGATTGTTATAGACCAATAAGAATTTTGGAGCAATTTTATATCAATGTTTTAATATAACATTGTAACAATATTAGGCTGCTTTTAGATGGGCCACTATGTCATGCCACTAAGTTGGTACCACTTCACTGTCCACATGAACAGAATGTGCTACAGGAATGCATCACTTTTCTACTACTGTATAGTGCTATATTACTGAAAATTATGGAATAATGAACATGTTTTAGATGATAAAAATTCGATCAATTTAAATTTTATATTTCATCATAATTATATAAGAGTCTATACATAACCTTTTCAGCTATCTTGATATAATATTAATAAGTTTATACATTTTGTTATGCAGATTCACTTTTCAATCAAGATGAAAACAATGATGGTGAAACAAATGAAGATGGTAATATCACTCCAACATCTGCAGAAGCTCTAGCTAACTTATACTCACAATTTCACAAGGTCAAGAACAGATAAAAAATTAAGAATTTTCTTTTCTTTCATGTAGTCTTATTAAAATATGTTTTTGAACCACTGTATCTAATAAAACTATTTTGCTTCATTCTTCTCTCCATTAATGTGTCAGAAATAATTTTTCTTAAGTCTATTATAAAATTTTAAAACATAGTTAAATTTTGTGCGATACATAAACAACATACTGTATATGTCTGTATTATAAAACTTTAAAACAAAACAATAAATACTTTTTGTTGTGTTTGTGTTGGTACAAAGATATTAGATTTTGTCACCCCTCAATTTTTGTCACTGAATTTTGATGGTTCCAAACAGATGACAAAAATGAGGGACAAGCGAGTGTATTGAGAAAATGTATTGCCAACTGTGATACTAATAATAAATGTCAGTTAAGACATCAATAAGAAATTTAAAATCAATTAATTTCTAATGCTTTTTCAAAAATAGGCAAAAATTTATTAATAATTTTACTTAAATGCAATGTTGAGTGTAAATGCTTAAAGCTATTTGAAATAAAGTTGTTTGAATTTCTTAGTATAAAAAATAGTAAATCTTTTCTTGGTAATGTAACTTAATTTAATCCTACTTAATGTTTACTATCTGAATAAGATGTAATAAATCATTAATATAGATAGGAAGTATTATTTAGTTATTGAGAAAGTTCAAAAAAGTACCTATAAATATATTGATCATGTGTAAAAAATGAGTTAGAAAACAGAAAAATGGAAAAAATATATGAATTAAAAAGAATTAAGAAAATCATCAGAAAAAACATGAATTATTCAAGAGAAGAACTATTTATAACTAAAAGAGCTACATCTAAATTTTTTTATTACTTTCTTTTAACAATATTTCTACTTTTAAAATGTTTAAGATAACGTGTCTTTATTTGCATAATTATAATCAACAAAGTGAATATTGTAATACATTAAGTTCAAAGTATCAGTAATTTGTAACAGATAAAAGATGTCAAACTTCAAACTTGACATAAAAAGCTAGCCAGTTTTCAATTCCTAAGATATTCTAAAAGTATATATTGAGCTTTAGCATTATCTAATCTAATAAATTCTCAATAATAAAGGATATCAATTCAAATAATCAATCAGTTAATTTTATTTTAGGAAGTCAATTATGTTTAATAGAAATGCATTTAGAACTCAGCATTTCATTTTCAGAAATATATTAAAAAATGAAACATTTTTTTTGCGCGACTTCTAATGATGGATGAATTCCATAAATACTTACGATTGAAATTATTTAATTTTTTATGATAAGACTGAATGACTGTTTAATTAGGAAGTAAAAAATTTTTATTATGAAAGACATCAATAAAATAGAATTCACTATTGATACTATTATATTATCGGTAGCTGTTACGTAGCAACCCAGATTTACCGGATGAGCAACGTTACATTGAAACAAAAAGCCTCATTGGTCAGTTTTGGGTAGCAACAGGTAGTGTAAACGAAAGATGCTGCCAAACGTGACATCAAAACACCAAACACATTCCAAAAGAGTGCTACCATAGAGGGCATTCGGCAGAAAAATACTCAACAGCTCCAGAACTGTTGAGTCTGTCAAATGCAGCCATCAACTTTCAATTTGAAAATTCTTTAATATTGTCAAATTAAACATGATCAATCTTTGAATATACCCTTAAAATTATACACCGAGAATAACGTTGGAATGCATAGCAATCGACATTATCACAGGAATTTTTTTACTATTTAATAGCAAATACAAAAACAAAAAAACAAACTTCCTCAATCTTTTTCAGACAAAGAAACTAAATGTTTATCAATTTTTCATTTTTACAATTCAGTTAAAATTACATTATCAAGCAAGTAAAACAAGTATATAAAGTACCGTTACCTTTACAGATTTTCTGATATAAATGATAAGCCATTTAAAATGATGATGAAATTAAAATTTATAAAACTGATAAAAATTAAAAAAAAAAAAAAAAAAA
>NW_019384319.1:1007047-1013569 GCF_000671375.1 Centruroides sculpturatus
CGAGTTCATTTACAGTTACAAAATTTAATTAATTTCAGTTATTGATTCATTTGATTCAGTATAATTATGTATGTTATAAGGAAACTTAAAATTGTCAATATTAGTTTTTTATCTACAGTAAACATTTCACAGGCCGTAAATTTTGGCAAATCTTCAACACATCTAGAAAAAACAGAATTTTGTATCAAGTGGTTATTGCTAAATGAAGAAAGCACATAGAAAGCTTTGGTTATTTCATTTGCAATATTTGTCACTCGAGTGGCTGCAACGCATAAATTTATAAAATATAAAAATGGTATAATCGATTTAAAAATGAACTCGTTTAACAATACTAATTTATCAGCTGGTGGAAAGGTTAATAATATGTGAAAAGTGAAAAGAAGATTACTTGCAACATAAACTGTCCAAAGAAATAGAATTGAGGAGTAAATATTTGACAAATCATTAGCAATTAGTAAAACTTGCGTATGGATTTTCAGTATCACTTTCAATCGTGAAGAAGAAAAATGGCATTTTCTTAGAGAAATCAGCAAACACGTTAAAGTGTTTTCTAATTCTCCACAAATTTGTATAAAAAATAGAAATAACCAAAGAATGGACATTACGTGAATTCCATAATAAAGTGCGTTATTAAAAATAGATATGATGATTTGTATAGTTCGATTTACTTTCAATCCAAAATACACATAACTAAACTGAGCTGAATTCATCATCACAGCTCCTACAATGCAGTAAATACAAAAGCATATCCAAACAATAACAACTTTAATTTTTAAGTATCTTTGATTAAATCCTTTTGCTAGCCGAAAATCTGTGAAACTCTGAAGCTTCTTAATAATTTTCCGAACTTCGTTCTTCTTGAAATGAAAATGAAGTACAGATGCAAAACTGTTCATCATACTAAATTCCCAGAAAGCGCTGGATATAATCAAAACTATTTCACAGTTCTTTGTTAAAATAGCAGCGTTGATTGTATTGAAAAATATATTGTATAATATGTTAATTACGATAATCATTTTATCATAAAAAGTAATTCCTCCTGCTTTAAAATTTAAACCATGAATCATCATGGATATCAGCAATGAATTCCAACTATCACGATATCCGTCTTTGCCAGTTGATTTCAGAATAGGATAAACGACACTTACAGAAGAAACTCTCATCTTTATAAACTGAAATGAAAATTACACTATCAAGTGAGAAACTAGTAAGTGACTTTTGTTTTCAGAACCGGATAAAGTCTGTATATCATAAAGTCTTTATCAGTAAATGATGTGCAATTCCACTTGAAAATAAATGAAGATTTAATTTTCTGAATGCATGCTCAAATGTTAATGAAAAAGTATTTTTTTAATTTTATCAAAAATTTAATTTCAGTTAACATTAAAATCAATGATAAATACATTTGTATTGTTTACATTGTACACTAATGTCAGAATTTCGTGAAAATGGAAATCTACAATTTAATCAACTTTATAAATTTACACAACGCTTTGTAGAATATTTTCGAAATTAAATTCGTGTTTCTTAATTTTGTTCATTGTTTATATTAATGTTTTCATTAACTCTGTCTGTCAAGGTTGAGGCCTACCACTCTGGTGGACAGGTATTTTTGTACATATTCTCCTTCTGCCATTCTCCTTCATTACCCTACTGTCCCATTGTGGGCTTGGCAGAATCCTTAACGGGTTTGCTTAAAAAAACCCTCTTAGTGCCCACAGTGCGAAATGAGTTAAAAAACACCAAGTTTTTGGAACACACTACCGTATCATAAAGTTTTGTGTGCTGAATTTATTCGACTGATTTCTGGGTTTGATGTTTATACTCCTCCACGATTCTGCTGTGCAAACTGTATTAGTTTTAGATGAAATGAATTATTCATAGTGTGCGGCATTCTTTATTTCTCTGTCTAATCGACATAATAGGAATGAATGTTAGAATTATGAAATAAATATGCTTTATCATTTTAGACAATGAGACGCATTGTAGACCAAATCATCTTTTTAATTAGTTCCAAAATAAATTAAATTTTAAACAATTTAAATATTGCAATCAGTATTTTTCACTTTACTAAAAAGCTTACATTCGTATAGGCTGAAAAAATTACATAACAATTCATTGAATTTAAACTATTTGAAACACAAAGTAGTAATATTGAATTATGGAAAATATAATAAAACTTTTTGCTTATAAAGAAAATGGACACAATAATAATTTTAATTGTCAGGGATTTATAATGTTTCATATAAAATCTCTGAAAATAAACTCAATAAATTTAGATAACTTTTCTTAACAGTTAGACATAATATAAAGGATATATAACATGGTTTCTTACAATAATTATATACAGTGCTGTTAAACTAAGACAGTGTTTTTCAATCGGTGAAGTTTGGCACAACAGTGTGCCATGAGAGGATTGTAAGTTCATTGCGAAAATTTTTCAGGGAGATTGAATAATCTATTTTAGAAAGAATCCTGAAGAACAATAAATGTCCATGTCAAAAATAAAATCTCTTTAAATTGATTATACGAGTTTTTTATTGTTATAATAAATAAACATATAGGCTACATAATGTAGTAAAAAATGTGTATATATATATATATATATTATATAATCTAATAATAATAGCCGGAACATTGGGTTTCTATAGGCAATTATCATGCCACTTTTAAATGCAAATTAACACTTAATGTTACTTGCTTTTCTTATGTAAATAAAATTATTAATTTAAATAACTATTGTTATAACCTGCTGCTATTTTAAGGAAAAACAGTACTGTTTTATTTAATTCATAAAAAAGAAATGGTTAAGTAATATGCCGATAGAATGTTTACAAACATAACTTTAAATCATGTGATTTTTCCGCGAAAATTTAATTATGGGTTCAAGTATGTCATGAGAGGGTCTACCCTCAAAATGAAGCTTTCCTTGCTGTTTTATAATTTATAATAAATAATATGAAAAGTTTCTGTAAATAAAATCTCATAACATATGGTGCCACACACAATGTTAACTTTGCCTGGGAAGGGACACAACTCGTGCTGGTTTTCGACTCAGGTACTGCTTTTTTCTTCCTAATAGACTGTTTATAAAGACTACTTTAACTTGATATGGAACATTATTTATTCATAAACTAGATAGTCTCCCAACAAGCATAACGGGGAACCGATTAGCAGTGGCGGCCTTAGGGGGTGGCGAGCAGGGCAATGGCCCGGGGCCTCGCGCAACAACCAAGTAGAAAAAAGTTGATATTTAAAACTTTTTATTTTATCCTTGGCTATTAGTTATAACAATAAAATAAATTTAATTTATAGTANGATGCCAAATAAGTGTACACAATGGAGTACCTGGAAGCTGGGATGACCATGAATTCTGTACAGTACATAGAGACCTTAAAAACACTTGAGAAGACATGCATTATGTTTGAAAATCTACTGAGCTGATAATCTTGCAACATGATAATGCTCAACTACCTCAACTACACATATTGTATGCTATTGCCAAGCCTCTTGTGAAGTTGAAATTTAAACCCATTCCGCATCCTCAATATTCATTGGAGTTGGTACCATGTAATTTTCACAAGTTTAATGAGAGTTAAGTGCATTCATTTCACCACAGATGAAGTGAAGGTCACAGTAAGTTCATGAATCAAGGAAAGATTGTCAGAATTCTTCATTGATAGGATGAAAACATTGGTTTACTTATTAAATTACTAAAAAGTAATAAGGTGTAACTTATAAATTTTTAAAAAACCCAGTTCACCATTGGGAGAAATGTATAGCGTAAATGGTAACTATGTTGATAAGTAATGTACATTCTTGTAGCCAATAAAATGCAGTTTCATGCCTTTTATGTTTTATTTGACTATCTCTCTTCATTTGTGAATTATGAATGAGTATACAGTATTTTCAGCCAATTCTTGTAAGTATGAAGATTTATATTATATCATTATATCAATTCCACTATTAGGCCAATTACTAAAAAAAAAGTGATTAATGATTCTAAAGGCAATATAACCAATGTCCAATTGTCTATGTGAACTTTAGTCATAAACAAACATATGGAATAAACCTGTATTAAAGAATGGGATTGTTATAGACCAATAAGAATTTTGGAGCAATTTTATATCAATGTTTTAATATAACATTGTAACAATATTAGGCTGCTTTTAGATGGGCCACTATGTCATGCCACTAAGTTGGTACCACTTCACTGTCCACATGAACAGAATGTGCTACAGGAATGCATCACTTTTCTACTACTGTATAGTGCTATATTACTGAAAATTATGGAATAATGAACATGTTTTAGATGATAAAAATTCGATCAATTTAAATTTTATATTTCATCATAATTATATAAGAGTCTATACATAACCTTTTCAGCTATCTTGATATAATATTAATAAGTTTATACATTTTGTTATGCAGATTCACTTTTCAATCAAGATGAAAACAATGATGGTGAAACAAATGAAGATGGTAATATCACTCCAACATCTGCAGAAGCTCTAGCTAACTTATACTCACAATTTCACAAGGTCAAGAACAGATAAAAAATTAAGAATTTTCTTTTCTTTCATGTAGTCTTATTAAAATATGTTTTTGAACCACTGTATCTAATAAAACTATTTTGCTTCATTCTTCTCTCCATTAATGTGTCAGAAATAATTTTTCTTAAGTCTATTATAAAATTTTAAAACATAGTTAAATTTTGTGCGATACATAAACAACATACTGTATATGTCTGTATTATAAAACTTTAAAACAAAACAATAAATACTTTTTGTTGTGTTTGTGTTGGTACAAAGATATTAGATTTTGTCACCCCTCAATTTTTGTCACTGAATTTTGATGGTTCCAAACAGATGACAAAAATGAGGGACAAGCGAGTGTATTGAGAAAATGTATTGCCAACTGTGATACTAATAATAAATGTCAGTTAAGACATCAATAAGAAATTTAAAATCAATTAATTTCTAATGCTTTTTCAAAAATAGGCAAAAATTTATTAATAATTTTACTTAAATGCAATGTTGAGTGTAAATGCTTAAAGCTATTTGAAATAAAGTTGTTTGAATTTCTTAGTATAAAAAATAGTAAATCTTTTCTTGGTAATGTAACTTAATTTAATCCTACTTAATGTTTACTATCTGAATAAGATGTAATAAATCATTAATATAGATAGGAAGTATTATTTAGTTATTGAGAAAGTTCAAAAAAGTACCTATAAATATATTGATCATGTGTAAAAAATGAGTTAGAAAACAGAAAAATGGAAAAAATATATGAATTAAAAAGAATTAAGAAAATCATCAGAAAAAACATGAATTATTCAAGAGAAGAACTATTTATAACTAAAAGAGCTACATCTAAATTTTTTTATTACTTTCTTTTAACAATATTTCTACTTTTAAAATGTTTAAGATAACGTGTCTTTATTTGCATAATTATAATCAACAAAGTGAATATTGTAATACATTAAGTTCAAAGTATCAGTAATTTGTAACAGATAAAAGATGTCAAACTTCAAACTTGACATAAAAAGCTAGCCAGTTTTCAATTCCTAAGATATTCTAAAAGTATATATTGAGCTTTAGCATTATCTAATCTAATAAATTCTCAATAATAAAGGATATCAATTCAAATAATCAATCAGTTAATTTTATTTTAGGAAGTCAATTATGTTTAATAGAAATGCATTTAGAACTCAGCATTTCATTTTCAGAAATATATTAAAAAATGAAACATTTTTTTTGCGCGACTTCTAATGATGGATGAATTCCATAAATACTTACGATTGAAATTATTTAATTTTTTATGATAAGACTGAATGACTGTTTAATTAGGAAGTAAAAAATTTTTATTATGAAAGACATCAATAAAATAGAATTCACTATTGATACTATTATATTATCGGTAGCTGTTACGTAGCAACCCAGATTTACCGGATGAGCAACGTTACATTGAAACAAAAAGCCTCATTGGTCAGTTTTGGGTAGCAACAGGTAGTGTAAACGAAAGATGCTGCCAAACGTGACATCAAAACACCAAACACATTCCAAAAGAGTGCTACCATAGAGGGCATTCGGCAGAAAAATACTCAACAGCTCCAGAACTGTTGAGTCTGTCAAATGCAGCCATCAACTTTCAATTTGAAAATTCTTTAATATTGTCAAATTAAACATGATCAATCTTTGAATATACCCTTAAAATTATACACCGAGAATAACGTTGGAATGCATAGCAATCGACATTATCACAGGAATTTTTTTACTATTTAATAGCAAATACAAAAACAAAAAAACAAACTTCCTCAATCTTTTTCAGACAAAGAAACTAAATGTTTATCAATTTTTCATTTTTACAATTCAGTTAAAATTACATTATCAAGCAAGTAAAACAAGTATATAAAGTACCGTTACCTTTACAGATTTTCTGATATAAATGATAAGCCATTTAAAATGATGATGAAATTAAAATTTATAAAACTGATAAAAATTAAAAAAAAAAAAAAAAAAA
>NW_019384319.1:1014428-1018414 GCF_000671375.1 Centruroides sculpturatus
ACCGAAAGTTCGTATATAGTTAATCGGAGCCTCCGACCCTTAAGCTTTCCATAATAATTTTCGTCTATGCTAGTTCTAAGTTTATAAGCAGTAAAAACTCTTTTTAGTGTTTCATAATTGTGGGTTTAAAGTTAAGATATTTAAGAACTTAATATAAACATTTTTTTAATGTAAATTTATTTTAGAGTTATAAGGTTATAAATTAGGATTAATTAAATTTTAAATTTTACAGTGGACTATAATTCCAACAACATAGGTATTAAAATTATGGATTATAATTCTAGTTTCGTGAATATCCGCTGAGAGTCTTCGATTCCAGTTCCACACATTAGAATAATACTGTAGGTGGACCCTGTAACTCGGCCATCTTTATTTTTGTAAATAAGTAATCGTAAAAAAAGACCAGTTAAAGGTCAGTCTACCGGTCTGGAACTTTGAATGAATCCAGGCCTACGAAAATCCCATAAATTTTTCGAAGGTGATCTGTCCCTCACTCACCTATCTGCCCCATTGTGATCCAGAACCTTTTATCAACCCACTATGGGTTCAGCTCACCATGGGCTTGGTAAAGGCTCTCTTGTATGTAATAAACGCTCTTTCGTGTGTGAAGGTTGTGCGACAAACACATTTATGCGAATCAGTGGCGGCCTTAGGGGGTGGCGAGCAGGGCAATGGCCCGGGGCCTCGCTCTTGGAGGGGCCTCGCGCTACAACCAAGTAGAAAAAAGTTGATATTTAAAACTTTTTATTTTATCCTTGGCTATTAGTTATAACAATAAAATAAAATTTAATTTATAATACAATATATATTAATATTAATAAGTGCCTACTATTTCAATTCACATACTTTGCACAAACGACAAGGGCCTCGAAAAGACTGCCGCCCAGAGCCTCGCAATGGATAAGGCCGCCGCTGCCGATTAGTTAATGGTCTGACCTTTTTGTCCCAGTCAGATCGGTTGGAGTCCCCTTGTTCATATGTTCCATAACGTGGGAAAGACGGCCGGATGGCCGAGCGGTCAAGGCGGCAGCCCACCGCTTTGGGGGACCCGGGTTCGAATCCGAACGGGTCGAAAAATTCCCAGGAATTTTTTTGGGGGTGGTCTGTTCGGATATGTCGGGCCCCGTCCCTCACTACCCGGCAGCCCCATTGTGGGCCTGGCCGAACCAATAATGGGCTTGCAAAAAGAGGCCCTCTTAGTGCCCACAGAGTGAAAAGAGTTAAAAAAAATAACGTGGGAAAACAATAAAATGTATTTATTCCACTCTTTCCATTATTTAATACAGTACGTTCCCATCGAATGCTGCTCACTTGTCAGACAGACCTAGCAGGGATAATATGGCAAACCAATGACGGTAAAGACGATTTCGCCATCTGCATTCCAGATATGAAATCGCATCAAAAATACTTTAGCCTTGATAAAAAAGTTTCTTTGCTGTCTTTCCTAATTAAAATTAATCTTCATATTGTTTCGGTTCTTTAAATGCGATAAGGCAAATTCTAAATAAAATATGCCGAATGATATGATGTGGTACCATCCGGCCAACAATCAGGCTTTCGATATTACAGTATTATTATAATAAAATTAATATAATTAATAAATAATTTTATAATATAATCGAGATTGGTTAATAATAATAATAATAATAATAATAATAATAATAAGCGAAGAACCCAAACAGTTAGGAGCTGAAAGTCGAAACTTGGTATACAGGAAACGCCGTGCTAAGAAGAGATTTTTGGAAATTCTCCCCCGCGGGGGAGAGAGAGAGAGATAATTTTAATTTCCCGGTTATGTATACATAACAAAGGAAAGTATTGAAATCGTGTCAAATTTGCTTATTTAACAATGTACTTCGGACTGGTAATTTTCCAATCCCTTTTCAAGCTCACGACTTTCGTGCTTAAGGTTGTTGTATACATAACGAACAAAAGGTTAATTCATGTTAATATAGGCTTACCATAATATTTTTTCTCAAACCGAAACAATTTTGAGAAAATATTCACAACACAAAATAAATCGGACCTTTAAAATATAATACTGTAATATATTTCAGGAAGTTCCCTCTGCTGTTATTAGGATTGCCTTATGTTTTGTACAGTACATTTCAAGTGATGTTTAATGTCCGAAAAAACCACCATGAGTTACTGAAAATTCTGAAAAACACAGTTCACATTTTACTTTGTCAATACGATCACAAACTTTTTTCGAAAATGGATAATCCTTTTTTAATTCATCAGTAAACTCATAGTTTATTTCTTGCATTTTGGAGATTAAATTAAATTAATATACAGTACAAAATAACTGCAAATGCCGACTAGCAATTTGAACTCGACTAAGATAGGACGCGCAACAATAACATGGCAATGTAAGTTTCATATTGCCTACTCTAATTGAAATAAATTGAATATCTAAAATATGAAATAAAAATATCTGGGAAAAAATAACTAAATATCATAGGCTACATGCTATTATAAATTCCGTGAAAAAATATCTGGATGAAAAAATAAAACATCTGAATTCATAGGCTACATGCTATAAATTTTGGGGAGGAAACATCTAGACAACATTAAAAGTACTTAGATCTAGAGTGTAACAGTGAGTGTAACAGAGGGAATATTTTAGTTGCCAAATCGCCATTTTACCCGAGGATGCACTAATTTTACATCTTGTATATTCGGCACTTTTAAAATTTTACCAAATAACCGGGACAAAATGACAAACTGGCCGGGACGCAGGGATCATATCATCAAACCGTGACAGTCCCCGTCAAAGCAGGACGTCTGGTAAACCTATGTTTATATATACTTTTGTTATTAAAATGTAGTGTTTCATTATAAATATTTTTATAAGTTGAAACCAAAATTTTCACAAACTATAACTATAATAGCTATAGTTATAACTATAACTATAAAGCACAAGAACACTACTTATATTCTGCAAACGAAAAAACACTGTCTGAAAAAAATCAAAAACGTACTGAATATGATACGGATCACTCTGACCTGAAAACACTATAAATTAACAATCATATGTCTGAGAGTAAAACCCTTCAAGACCTGGCTCGTACTTAGATTATAAAAATATTCTTATATTGAGGGTTAAGTATTACACTTGCCACTTTAATTAAGCTCTGACCTTACGTTTTTTATAATAATTAAATAAAATCTAGAAAAGAGCTAAATTCGAGATGAAACAATCTGGATTTATATCACTTATCTAATTGCCTAAATCTTTCACATACTTTGCACAAACGACAAGGGCCTCGAAAAGATCTGCCGCCCAGAGCCTCGCAATGGATAAGGCCGCCGCTGCCGATTAGTTAATGGTCTGACCTTTTTGTCCCAGTCAGATCGGTTGGAGTCCCCTTGTTCATATGTTCCATAACGTGGGAAAGACGGCCGGATGGCCGAGCGGTCAAGGCGGCAGCCCACCGCTTTGGGGGACCCGGGTTCGAATCCGAACGGGTCGAAAAATTCCCAGGAATTTTTTTGGGGGTGGTCTGTTCGGATATGTCGGGCCCCGTCCCTCACTACCCGGCAGCCCCATTGTGGGCCTGGCCGAACCAATAATGGGCTTGCAAAAAGAGGCCCTCTTAGTGCCCACAGAGTGAAAAGAGTTAAAAAAAATAACGTGGGAAAACAATAAAATGTATTTATTCCACTCTTTCCATTATTTAATACAGTACGTTCCCATCGAATGCTGCTCACTTGTCAGACAGACCTAGCAGGGATAATATGGCAAACCAATGACGGTAAAGACGATTTCGCCATCTGCATTCCAGATATGAAATCGCATCAAAAATACTTTAGCCTTGATAAAAAAGTTTCTTTGCTGTCTTTCCTAATTAAAATTAATCTTCATATTGTTTCGGTTCTTTAAATGCGATAAGGCAAATTCTAAATAAAATATGCCGAATGATATGATGTGGTACCATCCGGCCAACAATCAGGCTTTCGATATTACAGTATTATTATAATAAAAT
>NW_019384320.1:0-76007 GCF_000671375.1 Centruroides sculpturatus
CCAGCGCAGATTGTCGTCAAAAGTTACTCCCAAAAACTTAATAGCATTTACTTTTTCTATGTTATAATCAGTTATTTTAATTTTTAGGTGATGTGAATTGATTATTTTATTCCTATTTGCAAAGCGGAAGAATTTAGTTTTATTTTTGTTTATTACTAATCCATTGTTTTCCATATAACTATTTAAAATTTTTAAAATGTGATTTAAATTCTGAAGAATTATAACGTTCGTATGAGAATAAGTTATCACTAGATCGTCAGCGTACATCAGTATATTCTCTTTTGGTATATAGTTAAACAAATCATTAATATATATATTGAAAAGCAGTGGACCCAGGATTGAACCTTGAGGAACGCCCTTGTTTGGCCTGAAAGAGCTAGAGATAATCTGTCCAATTTTTACAAAGTAAATTCTGTTTGACAAGTATGATTTTAACCAGCTTAGAGGAGTCCCTCTTAGACCAACAGTCTGNCAACATGGTCTTAAACTGTGAGGGTTTCATAGCACATTCACCATATGCCACTCGCAACAGTTGTAATGTTTCGGTAGCGAATTTTCACAAAATTTACATTAATTAATTCGTTGTTGTGAATTTCGGTTACTCATTTTTATGCCAAAGGATATAAGCAGATAACTACCACCTTCCCAATAGCTAATTAACATAACAAAATCTCATATATCGATTCCTAAAGATCCTTATACTTTGCTGCTTTATTTTCATGTGTATGCGCATTTTTTACTATTTTTACTTGCATTTTATATTATAAAATGAGGATTATCTTATTGATGAGGGTCATTAACATCAGGGACCAAAATGCACTTTAGGAGGCATATAAGGAATTAAACGTTTCAAGTGTTTTGATAATCCTTCATTAAAATTATGTACTACATATTTGTATATTGTATCATATATTAAAAAAGGGTTTAAAGGCTAATTGATATATTTTACATGTAGGTATTACTACACTTTTACAGTCTGTAGTGGCAACTGCACACTTTTTCCTAGTGTAAAAGTAAAGGTCTGACAAGGAAAGAGCAAAAGTAACACTGCCTTAAATATTACTATTACTTAATTATGCATGCGAGATTGCTCATTAATTAAATTAATTATTTCGCACGAGGTAGAAAGTAAATTTCAAACTTCTCAACGTAGATTCTAATAGTCGTAACGAAATTGCGTGATCATTACAAACTTCATTATATTAACAAAATTTTGTCATGTTCCCTCTTATGATTCCAGTTTACTCTGTCGTTTCGACTTCGAAATTCAAATTAATCTACAGTCGTTAAAACTATTAACGTCTGAATTACTTTAAATAGCTAACTAACGATTAATCTACTTGATAACAGGTAATTGTGGTTAGCAGTTAATATATAGTAAATTGGGTTAATTAACTCCATCCGATGTGATATAAAACACAAAAAAAAAATCTAGCAAAAAGTTGCTTAACTTTCCCGGAAACATTTGGCCATCTGTTAAGATATTTTATTTTAAAACTTTTTAATTTATTTCATTTAAAATACTCAAATTAGTAATGTCTTGCCCCTGTACATTATAGTTTTCCTGTTAGCAATAGCGTCGTGCCATCCATTTATCTAACTCCTTTCAGGGAAAATTTTTCGAACTGGAATAACGTTGGGGCATCTTACCTCTAAGCTTTTCATATCTGGTCTCGATTTTCATCTACCTAACTCCGTTCTCGATATTAAGGAAAGACAGGCATACAAACAGACTAATGACAGTGGGAATTTATGTCTACAAATTTTTCAAATTACATCCAAATTAGATTTTTAAGTATAGTAATGGTAATTGCTGATTGTGTTAAAAATGAAATTTCTCACTTTAAATCTTCAGCTTTACGGTATTATTTATCCTACTAAAATAAGGTTAATGCCAATTAATGAATGATATCTTAATCAATCATGAAATCTTGATGGAGTTCTCTTATTCCAGTTTCATTCTTACAAATAAATCAAGTTAAAATGTACAAATCAGGAGGCTATTTTTGAGTATGAGATAAAGAAAATAGAATATAAAACAGTTGACACACTTGAAGTTTCAATAACTCTGACTGTAATGCTTAGTTTCTAATTTTTGACAGCATTAAAAATTAGGTAAATTCATTAAAAAATTAACTTTTAAAATTATTATGGAGAGAGTATGCAGATATATATCAGCTAATGCTAGTCCATTGCCTCCATAAAATTTAAGATTTTTCCATGTTCTACCAGACATCTTCCATGTTATCCAATGGTAGTCATTAAATAGCTTGTTTGATCATAAACTGTGGTAGAGGTGAATTAAAAAAGTTTCTTTCATAATATTCTAAAGCATGTGTCAATCTGGATTTCTTAGATGCTGCACTATATTAAATCCATATCTAATCCGTCAACACTAAATTTGGAGCTGAGATATCCTCTAATTGTGAAACCTAGAATGCAATCTTGTAAATATGAACTTTGTAGAAATGTGACTTATATAGCAACTATTCAGTATTTTAGATCAATAAATAACTTACAAAAATCACAAGTTATATAATAATATAAATTTTAATTATTATAATTTTCTTGTATGCAAACAATAAGTCCTTTTTGGTCCCTATAATGTCTTAATTACTTAAGTGATTAGTTAATGTGAGATTCCAGCATATTAAAGTTATATAATTGGTTATAATTTCAGCATAGGCAATGGATCTACAGAGCCCTAACCTATACTATCTGCAATATATTGACCTAAATATAGTTCAAATGCCAAAACATTGTAATGATTATATAGCAAACTAATTATCTAAAATAAAAATTTATTTTTAAAACCTCCGTAAGTAAAGATTATGTTCTAGACTGCTTGAAAAAAATTGTTAAACATGACTGAAAATGTTAGTGTGTAGTAAAATTAGTTTGCTGGACATACAAGTGCTGATATTTTAATAGAAATATTTAGTCTGTAGCATACTGTTTATACAATTTTAAAATTACTGAAGAAAATCTTTAGTTGGGTTCTTTTTTCTTAGGCAGCATCAGATATCTAAATGATTACTATCAGCCTAAATATAACTGAAATAGACAATTTCTGTAGAGTGATCACTCAGACCAGTTGAAATACTGTCTTAATATTTATTATTATTTATTTATATGTATTCTAATGAAAATGGAATAGTCACAACAAAAAATACTCCTTTAATTATCCAGAATTCATTCTGTATTTCAAACTAGCAATTTCAGTTCTTCCAAAGGATCACTTCAGATTCAGTATGTGAAATAAATTATACAAATTTAACACATCTTCTGTTATATATTTTAAATTTATATAATCTATATTGTATGCCAGTGGCAGATGGAAACGTTGGAAAGTTAAGAAATTTCCTGAGCTGGTGCCAGATGATCTAAACTTTTATTATAAAAATTAAAACTTAATGGCAAATCAAACTTACATACCTACATCAATGGAACACCAAGAAATTTTTAATGGCATAGTGTGAGATCTGAAAGGCCCCTGGGTCTAAAACAGTAATTTTATTAATAATGTTAAATATTGTCATAAAATATTATTTCATTTTGCGAGAAATTAACGTTTTCCAACGTGGGAAAGATAGATAACAGATGCTACTTCCTTTGAGAGAAGTTGGTACATCCTCTGTTTTTCCCTTATCCGCTAAAAATCTCGCTCAGATGAGAACTATCTACCCCTCTTTGATTCCCCTTTCATCCGTTCACATGAAAGAGTTTCTGGCAGATGATTGGTCGTAAATCATGAGATATAGGGGAAATTTTCCAAAATTCGGGGAGTTCATCGACAGACCTGAAAGTGTCCAGACTCCACATGTTTTCCTCCTGATGACCAATGCCCTTAGACAAGTCACATAGAGTAATCCCAGAGTTAACAGTTAGGAAATTTACTTTGATTTTGTGCACCTATCGATCTCCCATGGAAAGAAGTAAATGAACTTTATCTCCAAAATGGCCCTGCCTACAGAGAGAAGACGAACGACAACTAAACCAGGTTGTATGTTTTATAACGATATTGTAATCTCTCTCTCGATCTTGTATCGGTTAAAATAGGGTCATATATCTCTCGATGTGTATGTTAATTGTAGTAGTTATATCATTCCTTCATTTGATATTTTGTATTAGTTTTTATTTTCTTATGTCTTATTAAATTTATTGTCGTTTGTTTATCAAATGAAATGACTCTTAATTTGTGTCTGAATCAGATCTCACACACGTGTTTGTCCGCGGAATTTAATTGACAAACTGGTGTCACGAATCCTGACATTGGATAAAGACTTTGCCGTCTATATCCTCTCTAATATTAAAAAGCCCTCCCGGTCAAAATCCTGATTAGGATCGGATCTCTCGATCCAAAACTCAGAGAACAGATTTTGGTTAATCTGAGCCCGTAAGAGGTATAGGATCAACCCTATACCCGTGGCCGATCTCACACATACCCAATAAAAACTTTTCAATAAATTTTTCGGTGTTTGGGTTTCCTTAAATAAGTGGTTTCAATATTTAAGAGAATGAAACACTTATTTTTTTACTAGTCTTATGCATCACTTTTGTGATATTTTTCTCTGAGTTCCTTAAAAGTATCTATACACTTTTAGTTTTTTTTACCAGAATATTTTTTTATTTTTAGGTATTAGAAATTTAAGATTGTTTTTACCATCATTCAAGAATCATTAAACTCACACCCCAATATGTACTGTACAAATGACTCTTGCATCATCCTAAGTTTCAGAAAGGCGAGTGTCTCTGCCTCCCACCAAGGCAGACTGTTGATGACGATACTTTCCTTACACAAGGTATCAGATCCTTACAGTTTAAATAATATTAAATATTGTTTCTATGTACTTAATTCATGATGTGGGAAAATAATCACCTGGTCAACTTTCTCCCTCTATATTCATAGGCATCAGTGCCAGTCCACATATTTCCCCATGCCATATTTCCCCATGCCATATCCCTTTCATCCATGCTATGTGCTGCTGAACCCAAAGATAATCCTCTCAAGGGATTGAAAGTACTAGTTTGAAATATAGATTAAATACTAGAAAATTAAAGGCATATTGTTTATCCAAGTAAAAGAAAGAGTCTACAAATTGACTGCTTTAAATTTTAAATGGGTTGTCTAGAATCAAACAATTTAAACTATGTTTCTGAATTATTTAAGATAAAAGTAATCTTATTTACATTTAAGTAGTGACTATGAAAAACAGGAATTTTATTTTAAATAAGATAAAGTTTCAAGTGAACATCAGAGTAAAATTGATTAAAGCTTAGACAATATAATAATTTTAAATATATAAAATTCATAAAATTTTTATTTTTTTCCTAGTATATATTTATAACAAATTTAATTTGTATATTATAGAAAAAAAATTTATGCTACTGTTCCAGGGAATTTCTCCAAGAAGTTGTCTCAATTTTTAATATCTCTCTTATTGCCATTGTTGCATATGATGACACGGGCAAGGAAAATTCAATTTTCAGTGCTCTCCGTTCTCCAACTGTAAAATTCAAACTTTATAATTAAGTGAATATTAAAAATTTTAAACAAATTAAATCTAATCTAAAGAATATTTTAATAGAATTTTCATAGAATTAAACTTAAAAAGTTACATATCAAATGTAGAAATGGGCAAAAGTATTGTGAAAGTTTAAAGTCACATTGAATGTTTCAATATTAAGAAATACACACAACATGAATACTTGTAAATTCACATTTCTATCTATTAAAAATGAATTCTATACACAAAGAAGTTTGTAATTTAGCTGCTACAAAGGTTTAAACTACAAATGGTTAATATTGAAGATTATAGAATACACTAATAAGATGTGTAATTGAAAAAAAAAAAAAAAAACACTAGTTTCAAACACACCACTATTATAGAAAATTGAATAAAAACAACATAAATATATCAATTACCAACAAATAGTATAGGTATGCAGCACAACACTAAGTAACACTTTTACTGTTTTGTCTATCAGCACTTCACACAATGAAAAAATGAAATATCACAAGTGAAACTTCATTTTTTCAAGTCAATACTAGAGTCAATATTTTATGAGTGTTGTATTCTTCCTAATTGCATGTTTTCCTTAATATAATTTTATCATTTCAGAAACTAACATTTTAATTTCCCACACATTACTTGTAAGATAGCTGAGATGAAAATTTTCATCTCAGTCATCTTACAAGTAAACCTTATATTTTACTATCTAGCTAGTCATTGTGCACCCAGAAAACCCACAATGTTTTATGGAATATTCCCTTAGTATTAAAAAGGGAAAAACATTTATAATAAAATCACTTTCAGCTTGTCTACATGACAGAGTTGTAAAAATTTATACAAATGCATGTAAGTATGTATAAAGATTGTATCAAAAGTAATGACCATTGTATCACAAATAAACCATCAGCAACAAAATAATGGGTAATGTATATAACTAGTAGTGACAAATGTTACATTAATGCATTTACTGCAAAATAAATTATTACAGTGTCAGCCGCAAGGTAATAAAATAATATTCGAAGGTAGAGGGGCAATATCATACTGAGAGCATGCAGTAACTGAATTCCCAATTATGAAAATTCTGTCAGCTGATATTCAAAGACTAAAATAATGAATTATGCATATTGAGAAGTTTGCAAGCATTTAGTCTCCGAATAACAGACAATGAGTTAAAGAATGATGATAAAACAGACATTATAGATGAGTTCTGTAATGACTGCTCTAATTCTAAGATAGATAACCTCAACGCTCTCATAAGAGAAAATAAACATGTAATGTTGGAGAGTGCAACACATTTTAGAGTTTATCACTGCACAGTGAAAAAAACAACAGTGTTTAGGATATAACAAAGATTACTCTTGTTAGGTTTCTTCATTAATGTTAATAATCAGAAACTTGACTTACTATATAGTCAAAATATGATTCTTTCAGATTAATTTGTTTTCTCATTTAAAAGAGCAAATGCATTATAAAAATATCAGCATTATGTAAACTTCAGAGTCAGAGTTGTTCTTTGTTTTAACAGATTTCCAGAGCAAATTTTCAAATGTCCACAATGACAGAAAAACATTTATCAATCAGAAAGATGATTTTATAGAGAAGTAAATAAAGGTAAGTTGATTGAAGCAAAATGTAGCACTTTAATTTTACTTCTAAATAAGAGCACTGAAAAGAAAGAGATCAAAACTTTTGATAAAAACACTTTATTGATGACTTTATTTCAGTGTATTTTCTAATTTGTAGTTTTTTCATTTTATGGATCTTATTGTAGTTAAATATTTTAAAACAAAGTCTGTCCAAATAGGGCATTTATTAATTTTGTGTTCCAGACTATACAATCTCGGTGACTGACCTTTCTTTCTAGGCTACTAGCTGCCAAAACACTGAAAACTCCTTTTAAAAACACAAAAATTTATCCAATTAAAACTCCAATTAAAAATACAAAGATTTTATGAAAAAGGAAAGCAGAGGTTTTCTGAAAGGTTTGTCGCCAAGATTGTATAGTCTGGAACACGAAATTAATATATGGTGGTCCCTATTTGGGTGGACTTTGTCTTAAAATATTTAATCAGTGTATTTTATCAAAAAATCTTCATATATTTCTTATAAAGGATATTATGATAAACATAAATCTGTATTTATTTTTAAATTATAAATATCATTTTATCTAAAAANAAAAATCTTCTCGAAAATTTTAGCCAACACTGACACTATTATTATGGGGCGATAATTTTCAATTTCACTTTTTGATCCTTTATTTTTATATAATGGCAAAACTAAGTTTTGATTTAGTTTTTCCGGAAAGTAACCGTTTTCAAAAGATCTATTTATCAGATACGATAATGGTTGAGCTAAAATATCAGATAGTCTGTGTGTTTTAAGATTTCAATATTTAAGAAACTGATGTCTGGAGTGCTGTTTTTTCAAACCTTCTATAGTATTATAGACTTCTAAGGCTGTTTTTTTAACTCTTTCCGCCCTGTGGGCACTAAGAGGGCCTTTTTTTGCAGGCCCATTATGGGTTCGGCCAGGCCCACAATGGGACTGCTGGATGGTGAGGGACGGGGCCCGACATATCCGAACGGACCACCCCCCGAAAAATTTCTGGGGAATTTTCGACCCGTTCGGATTCGAACCCGGGTCCCCCAGAGCGGTGGGCTGCCATCCGGCCGCCTTCTAAGGCTGTTGTGTTTTCCAAAAAGAAAGTATTAGAAATACTAACATTTGTTCTATGTTGCTCCGAATTGATATTGTTCTATGTTATTCCGAAGTGATAGTGTTAAACCATCTGACTCCGATTCTGACCACTCTGACACAGAAATTATTAGGCTTCAAACAAGGTGAACGAAATCATGCCCCCCACACACAGTCTAATATCCACACATAGAAAAAAACCTCGAATCTTTTGCATATCTCGAAATTTCAAGGTGTCCCGACTCCAAAAATGTAAAAATTTGGGAGGGGTCATTTTTTGACCGAGCGTTACACTTTTCCTCTGTTATATATAACAGCCGGAAAAGTAAAAATTATCGAATACATATTTATATCTTACTTAGAGAAGTCTTTTAGCTTTGGAATAAAAAGTTTCTACGCACTATCTTTATTACAACTCTATTTATTGGATATTTTATTCTGAGGTCACGTGATGACGTCAGAATTTCCGAGTCTCTTTCGGTAACAAGTCCGCCCCTGGTCGGAGTAGGTAGGTTTTTACGCGACTCCACAGCCCTGATAAAAAGGTTTCCACCTTTTTATAATGAGTATAAAAATTTAATACTCACTAAAGTATAAAAAAAAATAAAAATACTCATAAAAATCCCACCTTGGGATCGAATAGTGTTAGTAAGATGATGAATACTTAAATAAAATATAATGAACAATACTGATGTTTTGCGTTTTAACCTCTAACTTATATCTGTATATGAAGAAGATTCAGTTGGTTTGGTTTATTTGGTTACGGCAACGCGACACGTCAGATCTGCCGAGGTGTGATGCCCCCGGGAGAACTTTCTATGAGACAGGCTCATAAGAGCCTGTCTCATAGAAAGCTTCAGTTATATTATATATAGAAGCTTCAGTTATATTAGAAAATTCTCATCCTTTCAGCTCAGCTTTTCATTTTGGAAATAGCCAGAAATTAGCGATAAATAGGCATGGGTAATCACTTTTTTTGGCCAGAAAATACACTGAGACTTGGCGCATTGTCGTGGTGTATGATCAACTTGTCAGGCCACAGTTCAGGTCTTTTTCTTCGAACAGAATCTCGTAATCTCTGCAATACTTCTAAATAGCGTTGTTGGTTGACTACCCCTGTTCAATAAATTCTTGGACTATTTATTCCATTTTGATCGAAGACACACGCCAACATGGTCTTAAACTGTGAGGGTTTCATAGCACATTCACCATATGCCACTCGCAACAGTTGTAATGTTTCGGTAGCGAATTTTCACAAAATTTACATTAATTAATTCGTTGTTGTGAATTTCGGTTACTCATTTTTATGCCAAAGGATATAAGCAGATAACTACCACCTTCCCAATAGCTAATTAACATAACAAAATCTCATATATCGATTCCTAAAGATCCTTATACTTTGCTGCTTTATTTTCATGTGTATGCGCATTTTTTACTATTTTTACTTGCATTTTATATTATAAAATGAGGATTATCTTATTGATGAGGGTCATTAACATCAGGGACCAAAATGCACTTTAGGAGGCATATAAGGAATTAAACGTTTCAAGTGTTTTGATAATCCTTCATTAAAATTATGTACTACATATTTGTATATTGTATCATATATTAAAAAAGGGTTTAAAGGCTAATTGATATATTTTACATGTAGGTATTACTACACTTTTACAGTCTGTAGTGGCAACTGCACACTTTTTCCTAGTGTAAAAGTAAAGGTCTGACAAGGAAAGAGCAAAAGTAACACTGCCTTAAATATTACTATTACTTAATTATGCATGCGAGATTGCTCATTAATTAAATTAATTATTTCGCACGAGGTAGAAAGTAAATTTCAAACTTCTCAACGTAGATTCTAATAGTCGTAACGAAATTGCGTGATCATTACAAACTTCATTATATTAACAAAATTTTGTCATGTTCCCTCTTATGATTCCAGTTTACTCTGTCGTTTCGACTTCGAAATTCAAATTAATCTACAGTCGTTAAAACTATTAACGTCTGAATTACTTTAAATAGCTAACTAACGATTAATCTACTTGATAACAGGTAATTGTGGTTAGCAGTTAATATATAGTAAATTGGGTTAATTAACTCCATCCGATGTGATATAAAACACAAAAAAAAAATCTAGCAAAAAGTTGCTTAACTTTCCCGGAAACATTTGGCCATCTGTTAAGATATTTTATTTTAAAACTTTTTAATTTATTTCATTTAAAATACTCAAATTAGTAATGTCTTGCCCCTGTACATTATAGTTTTCCTGTTAGCAATAGCGTCGTGCCATCCATTTATCTAACTCCTTTCAGGGAAAATTTTTCGAACTGGAATAACGTTGGGGCATCTTACCTCTAAGCTTTTCATATCTGGTCTCGATTTTCATCTACCTAACTCCGTTCTCGATATTAAGGAAAGACAGGCATACAAACAGACTAATGACAGTGGGAATTTATGTCTACAAATTTTTCAAATTACATCCAAATTAGATTTTTAAGTATAGTAATGGTAATTGCTGATTGTGTTAAAAATGAAATTTCTCACTTTAAATCTTCAGCTTTACGGTATTATTTATCCTACTAAAATAAGGTTAATGCCAATTAATGAATGATATCTTAATCAATCATGAAATCTTGATGGAGTTCTCTTATTCCAGTTTCATTCTTACAAATAAATCAAGTTAAAATGTACAAATCAGGAGGCTATTTTTGAGTATGAGATAAAGAAAATAGAATATAAAACAGTTGACACACTTGAAGTTTCAATAACTCTGACTGTAATGCTTAGTTTCTAATTTTTGACAGCATTAAAAATTAGGTAAATTCATTAAAAAATTAACTTTTAAAATTATTATGGAGAGAGTATGCAGATATATATCAGCATATGCTAGTCCATTGCCTCCATAAAATTTAAGATTTTTCCATGTTCTACCAGACATCTTCCATGTTATCCAATGGTAGTCATTAAATAGCTTGTTTGATCATAAACTGTGGTAGAGGTGAATTAAAAAAGTTTCTTTCATAATATTCTAAAGCATGTGTCAATCTGGATTTCTTAGATGCTGCACTATATTAAATCCATATCTAATCCGTCAACACTAAATTTGGAGCTGAGATATCCTCTAATTGTGAAACCTAGAATGCAATCTTGTAAATATGAACTTTGTAGAAATGTGACTTATATAGCAACTATTCAGTATTTTAGATCAATAAATAACTTACAAAAATCACAAGTTATATAATAATATAAATTTTAATTATTATAATTTTCTTGTATGCAAACAATAAGTCCTTTTTGGTCCCTATAATGTCTTAATTACTTAAGTGATTAGTTAATGTGAGATTCCAGCATATTAAAGTTATATAATTGGTTATAATTTCAGCATAGGCAATGGATCTACAGAGCCCTAACCTATACTATCTGCAATATATTGACCTAAATATAGTTCAAATGCCAAAACATTGTAATGATTATATAGCAAACTAATTATCTAAAATAAAAATTTATTTTTAAAACCTCCGTAAGTAAAGATTATGTTCTAGACTGCTTGAAAAAAATTGTTAAACATGACTGAAAATGTTAGTGTGTAGTAAAATTAGTTTGCTGGACATACAAGTGCTGATATTTTAATAGAAATATTTAGTCTGTAGCATACTGTTTATACAATTTTAAAATTACTGAAGAAAATCTTTAGTTGGGTTCTTTTTTCTTAGGCAGCATCAGATATCTAAATGATTACTATCAGCCTAAATATAACTGAAATAGACAATTTCTGTAGAGTGATCACTCAGACCAGTTGAAATACTGTCTTAATATTTATTATTATTTATTTATATGTATTCTAATGAAAATGGAATAGTCACAACAAAAAATACTCCTTTAATTATCCAGAATTCATTCTGTATTTCAAACTAGCAATTTCAGTTCTTCCAAAGGATCACTTCAGATTCAGTATGTGAAATAAATTATACAAATTTAACACATCTTCTGTTATATATTTTAAATTTATATAATCTATATTGTATGCCAGTGGCAGATGGAAACGTTGGAAAGTTAAGAAATTTCCTGAGCTGGTGCCAGATGATCTAAACTTTTATTATAAAAATTAAAACTTAATGGCAAATCAAACTTACATACCTACATCAATGGAACACCAAGAAATTTTTAATGGCATACTGTGAGATCTGAAAGGCCCCTGGGTCTAAAACAGTAATTTTATTAATAATGTTAAATATTGTCATAAAATATTATTTCATTTTGCGAGAAATTAACGTTTTCCAACGTGGGAAAGATAGATAACAGATGCTACTTCCTTTGAGAGAAGTTGGTACATCCTCTGTTTTTCCCTTATCCGCTAAAAATCTCGCTCAGATGAGAACTATCTACCCCTCTTTGATTCCCCTTTCATCCGTTCACATGAAAGAGTTTCTGGCAGATGATTGGTCGTAAATCATGAGATATAGGGGAAATTTTCCAAAATTCGGGGAGTTCATCGACAGACCTGAAAGTGTCCAGACTCCACATGTTTTCCTCCTGATGACCAATGCCCTTAGACAAGTCACATAGAGTAATCCCAGAGTTAACAGTTAGGAAATTTACTTTGATTTTGTGCACCTATCGATCTCCCATGGAAAGAAGTAAATGAACTTTATCTCCAAAATGGCCCTGCCTACAGAGAGAAGACGAACGACAACTAAACCAGGTTGTATGTTTTATAACGATATTGTAATCTCTCTCTCGATCTTGTATCGGTTAAAATAGGGTCATATATCTCTCGATGTGTATGTTAATTGTAGTAGTTATATCATTCCTTCATTTGATATTTTGTATTAGTTTTTATTTTCTTATGTCTTATTAAATTTATTGTCGTTTGTTTATCAAATGAAATGACTCTTAATTTGTGTCTGAATCAGATCTCACACACGTGTTTGTCCGCGGAATTTAATTGACAAACTGGTGTCACGAATCCTGACATTGGATAAAGACTTTGCCGTCTATATCCTCTCTAATATTAAAAAGCCCTCCCGGTCAAAATCCTGATTAGGATCGGATCTCTCGATCCAAAACTCAGAGAACAGATTTTGGTTAATCTGAGCCCGTAAGAGGTATAGGATCAACCCTATACCCGTGGCCGATCTCACACATACCCAATAAAAACTTTTCAATAAATTTTTCGGTGTTTGGGTTTCCTTAAATAAGTGGTTTCAATATTTAAGAGAATGAAACACTTATTTTTTTACTAGTCTTATGCATCACTTTTGTGATATTTTTCTCTGAGTTCCTTAAAAGTATCTATACACTTTTAGTTTTTTTTACCAGAATATTTTTTTATTTTTAGGTATTAGAAATTTAAGATTGTTTTTACCATCATTCAAGAATCATTAAACTCACACCCCAATATGTACTGTACAAATGACTCTTGCATCATCCTAAGTTTCAGAAAGGCGAGTGTCTCTGCCTCCCACCAAGGCAGACTGTTGATGACGATACTTTCCTTACACAAGGTATCAGATCCTTACAGTTTAAATAATATTAAATATTGTTTCTATGTACTTAATTCATGATGTGGGAAAATAATCACCTGGTCAACTTTCTCCCTCTATATTCATAGGCATCAGTGCCAGTCCACATATTTCCCCATGCCATATTTCCCCATGCCATATCCCTTTCATCCATGCTATGTGCTGCTGAACCCAAAGATAATCCTCTCAAGGGATTGAAAGTACTAGTTTGAAATATAGATTAAATACTAGAAAATTAAAGGCATATTGTTTATCCAAGTAAAAGAAAGAGTCTACAAATTGACTGCTTTAAATTTTAAATGGGTTGTCTAGAATCAAACAATTTAAACTATGTTTCTGAATTATTTAAGATAAAAGTAATCTTATTTACATTTAAGTAGTGACTATGAAAAACAGGAATTTTATTTTAAATAAGATAAAGTTTCAAGTGAACATCAGAGTAAAATTGATTAAAGCTTAGACAATATAATAATTTTAAATATATAAAATTCATAAAATTTTTATTTTTTTCCTAGTATATATTTATAACAAATTTAATTTGTATATTATAGAANATAATAAAACTCGTCTTTACCCTCAAAGTAAGCTTTTTTGCCATTTTATAACAGTACAGTAAAACCCGTTAAAATGTTCTCGCTTAAGATGTTAAAAAGTATATGGGGACACGATTTAGTTCAACCACTTTGACTTAAATAACTAACTCCTGTGTTTTTATTTTATTTTATTTCTCAAAAGACACTGTGGCCAGGTTGGCCTTTTACAAGCATCTTACAGTAAATCAACAAAACCAACAACAAAAAAAAAAGAAAGAAAAAACAGGAGGCGAGCTGAGAAAGAAAATTAATTAAGAACAAATATCATTGCATCTTAAGTTTTTTTTTCCGTTTTTTACATTTTTTTTCTGAAGATTTCATAACTCGATATGTTACGTAAATCGTTGCACAGACTCTTCCAATAGAAGATGAATTGAAAGATCGGTGCAGATCTCCCCACCTCTACAGTCGATAACACTGTAACATCTCCCCCCCTATAACACTGTTGATTATTCCGTTTTATATGAATTCCATGTTGTACGAGTCACTTAGATTTTACAAATACGTAAGCCATTCGCAGCCCGGCACAGGTATTTGTAAATTCTAAGTGACTCGTACTACATGGAATTCATATAAAACGGAATTATCAACAGTGTTATAGGGAGTCGCCTGTAGTTTAACAATTGGAAGACTATATTCACGAATTATACGAGTATCTCGTGTTGATCCGCGACATTCACCTATACCAATTCCGAGGAAGCTGTTTTCTTTTTTTCCCTTTATATATTTGAAGCCCTCCAATAGAATCTGTTTCTTGTAAATTTCACTAATCTTGTCAATATTATCGGTGCGGTAGAGTTCAGATTAAAGTTTAAATTATAAATTGAACGCATGTAACGATTTTGTGCCATCTGAAGTTTATTAACAGCGTATAGAGATGCGGTTCCCCATACAGCGATACCATATCTTATTCTAGATTCAATGCAAGTGTGGTACAGCCGTTTCGAGAGTGATGTACTTAAAAAAAACTTGAATTTTCTTATTTATTCCAGTATACTTTGCCAGGGAAAGTGCATCATCATCTATATGTTTATTCCAGCGCAGATTGTCGTCAAAAGTTACTCCCAAAAACTTAATAGCATTTACTTTTTCTATGTTATAATCAGTTATTTTAATTTTTAGGTGATGTGGATTGATTATTTTATTCCTATTTGCAAAGCGGAGGAATTTAGTTTTATTTTTGTTTATTACTAATCCATTGTTTTCCATATAACTATTTAAAATTTTTAAAATGTGATTTAAATTCTCCTGAAGAATTATAACATTTGTATGAGAATAAGTTATCACTAGGTCATCAGCGTACATCAGTATATTCTCTTTTGGTATATAGTTAAACAAATCATTAATATATATATTGAAAAGCAGTGGACCCAGGATTGAACCTTGAGGAACGCCCTTGTTTGGCCTGAAAGAGCTAGAGATAATCTGTCCAATTTTTACAAAGTAAATTCTGTTTGACAAGTATGATTTTAACCAGCTTAGAGCAGTCCCTCTTAGACCAACAGTTTGCAATTTTTGATACAAAAGTTCATGATTTAAGCTATCAAATGCCTTTGAAAGGTCCACAAAAACTGATATTGCTATTTTCGATTTGTCAAGTTGTGACGTTATTGATTGTTTCAAATGCAACAAAGCATCTACCGTCGAAAATCCTCGTTTATAAGCATATTGGTTTCTGTGAATAACCTGGAATCTGTCTATAAAAGTTGAAAATCTCTTGTAAAAAATCTTCTCGAAAATTTTAGCCAACACTGACACTATTATTATGGGGCGATAATTTTCAATTTCACTTTTTGATCCTTTATTTTTATATAATGGCAAAACTAAGTTTTGATTTAGTTTTTCCGGAAAGTAACCGTTTTCAAAAGATCTATTTATCAGATACGATAATGGTTGAGCTAAAATATCAGATAGTCTGTGTGTTTTAAGATTTCAATATTTAAGAAACTGATGTCTGGAGTGCTGTTTTTTCAAACCTTCTATAGTATTATAGACTTCTAAGGCTGTTTTTTTAACTCTTTCCGCCCTGTGGGCACTAAGAGGGCCTTTTTTTGCAGGCCCATTATGGGTTCGGCCAGGCCCACAATGGGACTGCTGGATGGTGAGGGACGGGGCCCGACATATCCGAACGGACCACCCCCCGAAAAATTTCTGGGGAATTTTCGACCCGTTCGGATTCGAACCCGGGTCCCCCAGAGCGGTGGGCTGCCATCCGGCCGCCTTCTAAGGCTGTTGTGTTTTCCAAAAAGAAAGTATTAGAAATACTAACATTTGTTCTATGTTGCTCCGAATTGATATTGTTCTATGTTATTCCGAAGTGATAGTGTTAAACCATCTGACTCCGATTCTGACCACTCTGACACAGAAATTATTAGGCTTCAAACAAGGTGAACGAAATCATGCCCCCCACACACAGTCTAATATCCACACATAGAAAAAAACCTCGAATCTTTTGCATATCTCGAAATTTCAAGGTGTCCCGACTCCAAAAATGTAAAAATTTGGGAGGGGTCATTTTTTGACCGAGCGTTACACTTTTCCTCTGTTATATATAACAGCCGGAAAAGTAAAAATTATCGAATACATATTTATATCTTACTTAGAGAAGTCTTTTAGCTTTGGAATAAAAAGTTTCTACGCACTATCTTTATTACAACTCTATTTATTGGATATTTTATTCTGAGGTCACGTGATGACGTCAGAATTTCCGAGTCTCTTTCGGTAACAAGTCCGCCCCTGGTCGGAGTAGGTAGGTTTTTACGCGACTCCACAGCCCTGATAAAAAGGTTTCCACCTTTTTATAATGAGTATAAAAATTTAATACTCACTAAAGTATAAAAAAAAATAAAAATACTCATAAAAATCCCACCTTGGGATCGAATAGTGTTAGTAAGATGATGAATACTTAAATAAAATATAATGAACAATACTGATGTTTTGCGTTTTAACCTCTAACTTATATCTGTATATGAAGAAGATTCAGTTGGTTTGGTTTATTTGGTTACGGCAACGCGACACGTCAGATCTGCCGAGGTGTGATGCCCCCGGGAGAACTTTCTATGAGACAGGCTCATAAGAGCCTGTCTCATAGAAAGCTTCAGTTATATTATATATAGAAGCTTCAGTTATATTAGAAAATTCTCATCCTTTCAGCTCAGCTTTTCATTTTGGAAATAGCCAGAAATTAGCGATAAATAGGCATGGGTAATCACTTTTTTTGGCCAGAAAATACACTGAGACTTGGCGCATTGTCGTGGTGTATGATCAACTTGTCAGGCCACAGTTCAGGTCTTTTTCTTCGAACAGAATCTCGTAATCTCTGCAATACTTCTAAATAGCGTTGTTGGTTGACTACCCCTGTTCAATAAATTCTTGGACTATTTATTCCATTTTGATCGAAGACACACGCCAACATGGTCTTAAACTGTGAGGGTTTCATAGCACATTCACCATATGCCACTCGCAACAGTTGTAATGTTTCGGTAGCGAATTTTCACAAAATTTACATTAATTAATTCGTTGTTGTGAATTTCGGTTACTCATTTTTATGCCAAAGGATATAAGCAGATAACTACCACCTTCCCAATAGCTAATTAACATAACAAAATCTCATATATCGATTCCTAAAGATCCTTATACTTTGCTGCTTTATTTTCATGTGTATGCGCATTTTTTACTATTTTTACTTGCATTTTATATTATAAAATGAGGATTATCTTATTGATGAGGGTCATTAACATCAGGGACCAAAATGCACTTTAGGAGGCATATAAGGAATTAAACGTTTCAAGTGTTTTGATAATCCTTCATTAAAATTATGTACTACATATTTGTATATTGTATCATATATTAAAAAAGGGTTTAAAGGCTAATTGATATATTTTACATGTAGGTATTACTACACTTTTACAGTCTGTAGTGGCAACTGCACACTTTTTCCTAGTGTAAAAGTAAAGGTCTGACAAGGAAAGAGCAAAAGTAACACTGCCTTAAATATTACTATTACTTAATTATGCATGCGAGATTGCTCATTAATTAAATTAATTATTTCGCACGAGGTAGAAAGTAAATTTCAAACTTCTCAACGTAGATTCTAATAGTCGTAACGAAATTGCGTGATCATTACAAACTTCATTATATTAACAAAATTTTGTCATGTTCCCTCTTATGATTCCAGTTTACTCTGTCGTTTCGACTTCGAAATTCAAATTAATCTACAGTCGTTAAAACTATTAACGTCTGAATTACTTTAAATAGCTAACTAACGATTAATCTACTTGATAACAGGTAATTGTGGTTAGCAGTTAATATATAGTAAATTGGGTTAATTAACTCCATCCGATGTGATATAAAACACAAAAAAAAAATCTAGCAAAAAGTTGCTTAACTTTCCCGGAAACATTTGGCCATCTGTTAAGATATTTTATTTTAAAACTTTTTAATTTATTTCATTTAAAATACTCAAATTAGTAATGTCTTGCCCCTGTACATTATAGTTTTCCTGTTAGCAATAGCGTCGTGCCATCCATTTATCTAACTCCTTTCAGGGAAAATTTTTCGAACTGGAATAACGTTGGGGCATCTTACCTCTAAGCTTTTCATATCTGGTCTCGATTTTCATCTACCTAACTCCGTTCTCGATATTAAGGAAAGACAGGCATACAAACAGACTAATGACAGTGGGAATTTATGTCTACAAATTTTTCAAATTACATCCAAATTAGATTTTTAAGTATAGTAATGGTAATTGCTGATTGTGTTAAAAATGAAATTTCTCACTTTAAATCTTCAGCTTTACGGTATTATTTATCCTACTAAAATAAGGTTAATGCCAATTAATGAATGATATCTTAATCAATCATGAAATCTTGATGGAGTTCTCTTATTCCAGTTTCATTCTTACAAATAAATCAAGTTAAAATGTACAAATCAGGAGGCTATTTTTGAGTATGAGATAAAGAAAATAGAATATAAAACAGTTGACACACTTGAAGTTTCAATAACTCTGACTGTAATGCTTAGTTTCTAATTTTTGACAGCATTAAAAATTAGGTAAATTCATTAAAAAATTAACTTTTAAAATTATTATGGAGAGAGTATGCAGATATATATCAGCTAATGCTAGTCCATTGCCTCCATAAAATTTAAGATTTTTCCATGTTCTACCAGACATCTTCCATGTTATCCAATGGTAGTCATTAAATAGCTTGTTTGATCATAAACTGTGGTAGAGGTGAATTAAAAAAGTTTCTTTCATAATATTCTAAAGCATGTGTCAATCTGGATTTCTTAGATGCTGCACTATATTAAATCCATATCTAATCCGTCAACACTAAATTTGGAGCTGAGATATCCTCTAATTGTGAAACCTAGAATGCAATCTTGTAAATATGAACTTTGTAGAAATGTGACTTATATAGCAACTATTCAGTATTTTAGATCAATAAATAACTTACAAAAATCACAAGTTATATAATAATATAAATTTTAATTATTATAATTTTCTTGTATGCAAACAATAAGTCCTTTTTGGTCCCTATAATGTCTTAATTACTTAAGTGATTAGTTAATGTGAGATTCCAGCATATTAAAGTTATATAATTGGTTATAATTTCAGCATAGGCAATGGATCTACAGAGCCCTAACCTATACTATCTGCAATATATTGACCTAAATATAGTTCAAATGCCAAAACATTGTAATGATTATATAGCAAACTAATTATCTAAAATAAAAATTTATTTTTAAAACCTCCGTAAGTAAAGATTATGTTCTAGACTGCTTGAAAAAAATTGTTAAACATGACTGAAAATGTTAGTGTGTAGTAAAATTAGTTTGCTGGACATACAAGTGCTGATATTTTAATAGAAATATTTAGTCTGTAGCATACTGTTTATACAATTTTAAAATTACTGAAGAAAATCTTTAGTTGGGTTCTTTTTTCTTAGGCAGCATCAGATATCTAAATGATTACTATCAGCCTAAATATAACTGAAATAGACAATTTCTGTAGAGTGATCACTCAGACCAGTTGAAATACTGTCTTAATATTTATTATTATTTATTTATATGTATTCTAATGAAAATGGAATAGTCACAACAAAAAATACTCCTTTAATTATCCAGAATTCATTCTGTATTTCAAACTAGCAATTTCAGTTCTTCCAAAGGATCACTTCAGATTCAGTATGTGAAATAAATTATACAAATTTAACACATCTTCTGTTATATATTTTAAATTTATATAATCTATATTGTATGCCAGTGGCAGATGGAAACGTTGGAAAGTTAAGAAATTTCCTGAGCTGGTGCCAGATGATCTAAACTTTTATTATAAAAATTAAAACTTAATGGCAAATCAAACTTACATACCTACATCAATGGAACACCAAGAAATTTTTAATGGCATACTGTGAGATCTGAAAGGCCCCTGGGTCTAAAACAGTAATTTTATTAATAATGTTAAATATTGTCATAAAATATTATTTCATTTTGCGAGAAATTAACGTTTTCCAACGTGGGAAAGATAGATAACAGATGCTACTTCCTTTGAGAGAAGTTGGTACATCCTCTGTTTTTCCCTTATCCGCTAAAAATCTCGCTCAGATGAGAACTATCTACCCCTCTTTGATTCCCCTTTCATCCGTTCACATGAAAGAGTTTCTGGCAGATGATTGGTCGTAAATCATGAGATATAGGGGAAATTTTCCAAAATTCGGGGAGTTCATCGACAGACCTGAAAGTGTCCAGACTCCACATGTTTTCCTCCTGATGACCAATGCCCTTAGACAAGTCACATAGAGTAATCCCAGAGTTAACAGTTAGGAAATTTACTTTGATTTTGTGCACCTATCGATCTCCCATGGAAAGAAGTAAATGAACTTTATCTCCAAAATGGCCCTGCCTACAGAGAGAAGACGAACGACAACTAAACCAGGTTGTATGTTTTATAACGATATTGTAATCTCTCTCTCGATCTTGTATCGGTTAAAATAGGGTCATATATCTCTCGATGTGTATGTTAATTGTAGTAGTTATATCATTCCTTCATTTGATATTTTGTATTAGTTTTTATTTTCTTATGTCTTATTAAATTTATTGTCGTTTGTTTATCAAATGAAATGACTCTTAATTTGTGTCTGAATCAGATCTCACACACGTGTTTGTCCGCGGAATTTAATTGACAAACTGGTGTCACGAATCCTGACATTGGATAAAGACTTTGCCGTCTATATCCTCTCTAATATTAAAAAGCCCTCCCGGTCAAAATCCTGATTAGGATCGGATCTCTCGATCCAAAACTCAGAGAACAGATTTTGGTTAATCTGAGCCCGTAAGAGGTATAGGATCAACCCTATACCCGTGGCCGATCTCACACATACCCAATAAAAACTTTTCAATAAATTTTTCGGTGTTTGGGTTTCCTTAAATAAGTGGTTTCAATATTTAAGAGAATGAAACACTTATTTTTTTACTAGTCTTATGCATCACTTTTGTGATATTTTTCTCTGAGTTCCTTAAAAGTATCTATACACTTTTAGTTTTTTTTACCAGAATATTTTTTTATTTTTAGGTATTAGAAATTTAAGATTGTTTTTACCATCATTCAAGAATCATTAAACTCACACCCCAATATGTACTGTACAAATGACTCTTGCATCATCCTAAGTTTCAGAAAGGCGAGTGTCTCTGCCTCCCACCAAGGCAGACTGTTGATGACGATACTTTCCTTACACAAGGTATCAGATCCTTACAGTTTAAATAATATTAAATATTGTTTCTATGTACTTAATTCATGATGTGGGAAAATAATCACCTGGTCAACTTTCTCCCTCTATATTCATAGGCATCAGTGCCAGTCCACATATTTCCCCATGCCATATTTCCCCATGCCATATCCCTTTCATCCATGCTATGTGCTGCTGAACCCAAAGATAATCCTCTCAAGGGATTGAAAGTACTAGTTTGAAATATAGATTAAATACTAGAAAATTAAAGGCATATTGTTTATCCAAGTAAAAGAAAGAGTCTACAAATTGACTGCTTTAAATTTTAAATGGGTTGTCTAGAATCAAACAATTTAAACTATGTTTCTGAATTATTTAAGATAAAAGTAATCTTATTTACATTTAAGTAGTGACTATGAAAAACAGGAATTTTATTTTAAATAAGATAAAGTTTCAAGTGAACATCAGAGTAAAATTGATTAAAGCTTAGACAATATAATAATTTTAAATATATAAAATTCATAAAATTTTTATTTTTTTCCTAGTATATATTTATAACAAATTTAATTTGTATATTATAGAAAAAAAATTTATGCTACTGTTCCAGGGAATTTCTCCAAGAAGTTGTCTCAATTTTTAATATCTCTCTTATTGCCATTGTTGCATATGATGACACGGGCAAGGAAAATTCAATTTTCAGTGCTCTCCGTTCTCCAACTGTAAAATTCAAACTTTATAATTAAGTGAATATTAAAAATTTTAAACAAATTAAATCTAATCTAAAGAATATTTTAATAGAATTTTCATAGAATTAAACTTAAAAAGTTACATATCAAATGTAGAAATGGGCAAAAGTATTGTGAAAGTTTAAAGTCACATTGAATGTTTCAATATTAAGAAATACACACAACATGAATACTTGTAAATTCACATTTCTATCTATTAAAAATGAATTCTATACACAAAGAAGTTTGTAATTTAGCTGCTACAAAGGTTTAAACTACAAATGGTTAATATTGAAGATTATAGAATACACTAATAAGATGTGTAATTGAAAAAAAAAAAAAAAAAAACACTAGTTTCAAACACACCACTATTATAGAAAATTGAATAAAAACAACATAAATATATCAATTACCAACAAATAGTATAGGTATGCAGCACAACACTAAGTAACACTTTTACTGTTTTGTCTATCAGCACTTCACACAATGAAAAAATGAAATATCACAAGTGAAACTTCATTTTTTCAAGTCAATACTAGAGTCAATATTTTATGAGTGTTGTATTCTTCCTAATTGCATGTTTTCCTTAATATAATTTTATCATTTCAGAAACTAACATTTTAATTTCCCACACATTACTTGTAAGATAGCTGAGATGAAAATTTTCATCTCAGTCATCTTACAAGTAAACCTTATATTTTACTATCTAGCTAGTCATTGTGCACCCAGAAAACCCACAATGTTTTATGGAATATTCCCTTAGTATTAAAAAGGGAAAAACATTTATAATAAAATCACTTTCAGCTTGTCTACATGACAGAGTTGTAAAAATTTATACAAATGCATGTAAGTATGTATAAAGATTGTATCAAAAGTAATGACCATTGTATCACAAATAAACCATCAGCAACAAAATAATGGGTAATGTATATAACTAGTAGTGACAAATGTTACATTAATGCATTTACTGCAAAATAAATTATTACAGTGTCAGCCGCAAGGTAATAAAATAATATTCGAAGGTAGAGGGGCAATATCATACTGAGAGCATGCAGTAACTGAATTCCCAATTATGAAAATTCTGTCAGCTGATATTCAAAGACTAAAATAATGAATTATGCATATTGAGAAGTTTGCAAGCATTTAGTCTCCGAATAACAGACAATGAGTTAAAGAATGATGATAAAACAGACATTATAGATGAGTTCTGTAATGACTGCTCTAATTCTAAGATAGATAACCTCAACGCTCTCATAAGAGAAAATAAACATGTAATGTTGGAGAGTGCAACACATTTTAGAGTTTATCACTGCACAGTGAAAAAAACAACAGTGTTTAGGATATAACAAAGATTACTCTTGTTAGGTTTCTTCATTAATGTTAATAATCAGAAACTTGACTTACTATATAGTCAAAATATGATTCTTTCAGATTAATTTGTTTTCTCATTTAAAAGAGCAAATGCATTATAAAAATATCAGCATTATGTAAACTTCAGAGTCAGAGTTGTTCTTTGTTTTAACAGATTTCCAGAGCAAATTTTCAAATGTCCACAATGACAGAAAAACATTTATCAATCAGAAAGATGATTTTATAGAGAAGTAAATAAAGGTAAGTTGATTGAAGCAAAATGTAGCACTTTAATTTTACTTCTAAATAAGAGCACTGAAAAGAAAGAGATCAAAACTTTTGATAAAAACACTTTATTGATGACTTTATTTCAGTGTATTTTCTAATTTGTAGTTTTTTCATTTTATGGATCTTATTGTAGTTAAATATTTTAAAACAAAGTCTGTCCAAATAGGGCATTTATTAATTTTGTGTTCCAGACTATACAATCTCGGTGACTGACCTTTCTTTCTAGGCTACTAGCTGCCAAAACACTGAAAACTCCTTTTAAAAACACAAAAATTTATCCAATTAAAACTCCAATTAAAAATACAAAGATTTTATGAAAAAGGAAAGCAGAGGTTTTCTGAAAGGTTTGTCGCCAAGATTGTATAGTCTGGAACACGAAATTAATATATGGTGGTCCCTATTTGGGTGGACTTTGTCTTAAAATATTTAATCAGTGTATTTTATCAAAAAATCTTCATATATTTCTTATAAAGGATATTATGATAAACATAAATCTGTATTTATTTTTAAATTATAAATATCATTTTATCTAAAAAATTTCTGAAATCTACATTATAATCTAGCTACTCTGATCATATTTTAGTTAATATAATATAACACACATTAAATGTATACTGTTTATACCAGATTCACAAATAATAGGCACACATGTTGCATTATGTATAATTTTTAGTTCTCATGCTTTTGCAATCGTTAAGTTTCAGTCGATATTTTATGTTCAAAGGTTTTCAAATTTAACCTTTTTAAAATTGTTCTGTTCCAAGCATTCCGATTTTGGAATTGGATTGTACTCTTAACCTGATGCAGACCTTGAGTAAGGTCAAAAGCATTTGTTGGACAATTTATTAAACTTTCTTTTGTTACCAGACATAAAGGTTCTTCAAACGTCATTAGCACTGGTAATTAAGTTGGAAGATATTTTAAATATAACATAATAAGAGTTTCAAAATAAAAATTTTTTGTTATTTTTTTGAATTACTTGTCATAAAAGTTTAATTTTATATGCTATGCTAGTGATTTATCTTGATAAATGTATTTCTTTACAGAGAATAAATCATGAATTAAATTCTAGTCTTATAATATTCATTCAATGCTAAAGCCATTTTAGTAAGTCTGATCAGTAGCAACAGATCCTTGATGATAAACACAATTATAATGACATTCCAGGTATTTCATAATGTTCAACATGATTAGACTAAATGTAAAACTCATTCAAAGCTAATTCAAAAAATTCTATTATATAGATATTTACTCATATAAATTAGAAGTATTATATCATAAATAAATGTTCTCTTTGTGAAATATGCTAGATACACAATACTACTTTTTTGAAAGCCAAAATACATGACCCATCACACAAGAAACCTCAAGTATTGGTATCATACTACTAAACTGTCTTGTCAAAGTAATTTCTAAAAAAAAATTTTTTGTAATTAAATCATTTTTCTTGATCCATATTTAACTGATGTAAGACACCAACAAATCTGAACTAAAAGATTGTGTAATAACAGTCTCCACTTATTGTAATTCCTTTGGGATTTGCCTATATGTGTTCCCAATGAACAAATTAGGTTTCAGAGGTTTAATCATAAGTCAAAATGTTTGAAGTCAAAAACACCTAGAAAGTACATTTGTACACAAAATAACCACACCTTGTTAATGTTTGGCCCTTCAATGTACTTAATAGAATACATTTTTCTCGTTTATCTACTTGCTAGTGCTTAGTAGTAGGTGTTTCCAACTTGTTTTTTTTTTTTCACCTAATACACTTAGTTCAATAATGAAGTTTAGTTTCCATGGTAAAAGAGCAACAATTTTTGCATTTATCTCCACTGCTACATTTATTTTTATTGTTTTGGATGCATTTTTGAATCACTAATCATGAAAGTTTATAAAAATTGCAAACAGCAGCAAAAAACACTATTATCCAACTTTACCAACTTCAATACCACCTCACCAGTGGAAACACAATGTCAGAATTTGCATGAAAACAAAAAATGACAATACACAATAAAAATAAATCCACATCAAATATTTATTAAAAATGTATTATTGATTACTGGCCAAGGACTGACTTCAATGAAGAGAACTTCATAATCTGTGAAAAATTTAAATTTTAGACATATGGCCAAATTGTTCATAAGTAAAAGTTTTAAGTAGGGAATCGTATATGAATTACTTATGTGATAGTGTTAAGTGAGGTAATTAAATAAGAATAAAGTTAGAGGAAATTTTGGTTATATTGACTAACATTAAAAGGACAATTTCAAGTTATGCATTTTTAATTGTTTTAAAATTTATTAATTATAATAATAATAAACAATTAATTAAGATATATTTCAACATCCAGCATTTTTTGTCTGCTACCAACTTTAACTAGTCACTGGAATGCCAGCAATTTAAACTATTGTATTGTGGTCAAATAACAATTAAAACAATACACATTTAATGTCTAAAGCACTGGTTAAGACAACTCCTTACATTGTTTTGGACATGTACAATTCAAACATGGCTTCTTCGGTGTATATGGGCAGAAAAAAAATAATCAAAGTTTTCTTTAAAAAAATTCATTAATTCAGTTATAACTTATCCCATATTTTGGGATAAGCAATTAAATAATCACCAAAATAAATAGTAAATGTTGAATAGGTAAATCCATTTTTTTTTCTAAAAAAATTTGAAAAATTCATGCTACTGTATGACAATGTTAGCAAGAGCAAGAAACACCATAATCTAAATATCATTATATTCACTTGCTCATTAACATCTCATGCCAGAAAATTTATCACTTGCATCTGCATGGTCAAAACCTAATGATAACGATTGCCAGTTTTCAGCTGTAAATTGGAGGTTATAGCAAGAAGAGAGAATAGAATGACTTATTTACCTAAAAATAATGATCACCACCTCCAAATTCTGACTATAACAAATGAAGTTTTTATAATATATTTTAACTTTGATGTTTTGGAACTTGCTAATTTCCATAAGAATAAATGATCAATAACATCATCCATCATTACAATAGGTGGAGTGTATAATTAAATTGTAATAATTGTTTAAGAATTATCATGACAACTTTCTGATGTATCATAACAGTTTACAAAAGATTTTAAAGTCAGAATACATTTATAATATCTTAAAATCTTTACATTAAAAACAAAGTTACATACTTGATTCTGGTAATGTAATCTCTTGGATCCTATCTAAGTCACTTAGTAAAAGTGATTGCGTAGGATCACTATAATTTATTACAGCCCACTGAACATTTCTTGGCTTTACAATTAAATGACGATAGTCACCGCCAAGAGAATAAGTTCTGTAAATAATTCAAAATTACATTTTTCATAGACATAGATGCACATGTAACAATGAAAATGCAACACTTACTTAACTTTCGAAGTGAAACTTGAAAAATTCAATCCCTGCTTTTCTAATAATTCTTTATATTTTTGACAAACTGTTCAACAATACTATCAGTTAAAGGTTTGCAAATACTAAAAATATAAAATAAATATTTTAAATACCTTTATTGTCAGGATATGTAACAGAATTTCCAGGTAAAGGCAGAACAATATCATACATATTGGGCAAATTTTGATCCTTATCGGTAATCATCTTTAAAGAATCTTTGAATGATTTTAACTGTTCTTCTGATTTTTCTTCTTCAGTGGACACTTTGAAATAAAGATTAAAAATATTACTACTTGCTAATATGTATTAAGATATAAATATTTTAAAAATTTATTATTATTAAAGAGACTAAAAATATTACATTAATTAATAATTATTGAATTAAATATAACATGAAGAAAATTTGAATAGCAAATTTTAAAAGATTTAAATTTAATTACATATAAACCAAGTCTGATATATAGTAATAAACAAACAATACCATAGGATTTTAACTGGGCTGCAATAAGACTAATTATAAAAATATTATGTAATTTATATATGATATATAGATGTGAGAAATCGAACTTCAATATAAGCAATTTAATGTTGTAACATCAACTTTCACACTGAGAGTAAATCATTTGTTACGTTCTCAGTAGCAAAAACAACACTTTCTCATAACCTTCCGACCTACTAACTCGATTTCTCCAAGTCAATATAGCGAGAAATTGCAAGTTTAGGCAGTCGTCACCAGTTCCTCAATCGAACCACTTCTGTTCTAATTGGCTATTAGTCCAATGTTCTCTTTGTCCCTGTGCTCTTTAGAATACATCATTTTCGGATACCTCCTTGCCCATGGCCTATCTATTGTACACATCTTTTGTCAGAATAAGAACTGTCCTCCAAAACTTTCTTCCTTCCCTCCAGACCAACCCACATCAGATCAAGAACTCCTATAAGATCAGCTACCCTCAAATCATGTAACCAAGATCCTCTACAAGGTATTTATCCTCATGCGTATTTCATGTGAACTCTCTCTCTCGTGACCACTCCGTTAAATAGGTTGGTAAATCTGATACTACGATATGTATCTGTAGCTTTTTTTTGTGATTATTAGATGGTTATTTGTTGTTAATCCTAGAGTCTGAGTGTAATACTTCCATTGCACTGTCTCTCAACCCATCTCCATCCTGGATCCGATCACTTGTGCACAGCTGCTCGTGTGACCGAATCAATATACTGTCTTGGCTTCTGTGTCAATTGGGAGACAGTGGTGTCAGTTCTGAAGAAGCACTAAAGAGGTGCCGACTCTCCGGTCACATATAGAATAATTTTATTTTGCACGGAACTGGATGTTGGAAGGTACAGTAAGTCCCTCCTACATTGTGCATGTTGAAAGACAAACCAAACAAGCGATAACATGATATAAACAATCTATCTATCTGTCTGTTTTGTCTATTTTTGATGTCTATGCAGAGTTACTTTCTTATGGGTTGTATTTCATACAGTGCTAATTTCAGGGTCAATGAATGGAGTAAAATAATATTTTTTTCCAGTAGAAATTCAATGGCAACCAATTTTTTAAAAAATTATTGGTTAAAGTATTGATACTTTTATATTTGAAGGAAAAATGCATATATCCAAACAAACAATATAATGAGGTACAACATAAGGAAAGAGCTATTGTACTATAAAACAAAAACAAATCTAGGTAAATTTTCAGTGATGTTTTTACTATAATGAGTAACACCTTTAGAGTGATATTTACTATAATGAATAACATCAGATTGATGTTTTCAAATATACACAGCAAAATTTTATTACATCAATCATATCAAATACACTTCTTGAGAAAAATACACAAAAGTCAGGATATTCACCACAAGGAGTAGCATTCAGCAGTTGTGTTTGATACATCAGAAGCTATTGAACTAGGAGTGGATTACCTTATACATTTTCTTTCTGCAAAAACATGAATCTGTGTTGAGTTGTAAGTGTTGACTTGTAAGTGTGCATCACACTGTCTTTCCAAATTTATGTACAGTAAGACCCCGCTTAATGTGGGGGGATGCGTTCCTAGACGACAAAGCACTAAACGAAACTGCGTTAAATGAGGTCATTTTAACATAGAGTAAATAGGGATAGGGAAACACGCAACCAAAAATAAACAAATTTTACTTTAATTTTAAGTTATTTTTATAATAATTTGTATAATAATATACAAACATATGCACACAGAAAAATTAAAGTTCATTTTTTGTGACAAGGTTCTGGCTCTTCCGAAATTTTTGTTTTTTTGCAATAAAGTCGTGAAGTTTCATTTGTTGCATTCTTCGTTCTTAAGCAAATGTCAGTAACAGAAGATTGCATCCAAAAAACCTCACACTCCTTTCAAAATCTAAATCATTTGCTACAATTTGATCAACGATTTCGATTATTGTTACCAAACTTTTTACTAAGGAAATTTGTAAAGAAATTTTTTGGGTTCTTCATTTTCAGAATCTCTATTTTCCAGTTCTACATGAATTCCTTGTTCTGCCTGTTCTTGAAGGTTGTCATTGGTAACGCTCTCACCAGAAACCTGCTATAACCTCAATATCCTGCTCGTCTACATCTCCTAGTCCTGCTGTATTGATTAGGTTGAGTTTGGTCAACCTAACATTACAGCAATAGGCTCTTCTTGTTGAGAATTCTTGGATACCTTCAGCCATAACTTCTTCCACACTTTATTCGTGAATTTATCAGTTAATTCTTGCCAAGGGAAGCTGATATTGCCCATGGCATTTATAATGTTATATTTTTTCCAAAATTTCACCAAACAGATTTAAAGAAAGTACACACCTTTTTCTGATTGGTTCGTGTTCGTAAATAATCGGATTATATACAAATGAATGAAATGCCGTGATAATTTAAGCGTTAAGAGCTGTACTCAGTCAAATTTGACGGTCTAACAGGAGGAATCCCCAAATAGAGATTCACGAGACACTACAGGCTGAATCAGAGGATCCTCAGATTCAAACAGCGTTGGCTAACTCAACATTCAAATGCCTGCCCCAAGTGGAGGGGCAGATTCAGTCACCGAGACCTTCAAAAAAGAAAAAAGGGGCAAGAAAGAATGCAGGGCTCACCTTGACAATATCAGAGTCAGAAGGCCAGCCTTCTGACATGGAACTAGGAGGAACATACACCAAAATCCCAGTGGATAGCTGTGCAGCTTCCCCAGCAGAGCAGGTGAAAATCTGCCGGCACCCTTCAACGCCTACATTACAGAATGCCTGACTCATGGAGAGAGATGAAGGAAATCCAAATTGTACACATCCGTCCATAATTCTTGTCTAACAGACGATCGATTGCGCATGGGCGGAAGCAGATCACTTGATAAGCCAGGATGTCCTACCTGGTATCAAAGGCGTTTAGAATGGACTAGTCCGATTTGCGCCGTAATAGGGGCGAGGAAATCGAGCCAGAGGGACTGCTGTGTGCAGTCAAGCGTGATATGGGTTGACATTACTAGTCGCTCATCAATGCTTGCTTAGCGTTTGCCGTTTTTATTTTAAAATCATAAAATCGTGGCCCTTATTATCACAAATTATGATTCTATTTGTTATTTTGATACTTTTCTTTATTTTTAATGTTTTATTTCCTTTATTTTCCTGTAATTAGAGACGATACACCTTTAAAATAAACAGATCAGCTTTCTCTTGCCAATAGATTAATCTCAACTTTCACCGATTGTCGTCGGTGCCTTTGTAATCCGATAGGAATTGACCGTGTTTTAAAGTCCTGTGTTAATTGTTTATTGCTATTGCAGTAATACCAGTAGAGCGGGACAGTCCCTTAATGAACCGCTTTTTATTACCGTTTAAAGAACTTCTCCCCACTTGTTATTCTTAGAAACTAGACACTTTTGTCAAGGTCGGTTAAAGTTTACTACTTTCACAACAGGGTGTCAAGTGAGCTGCCATTCACACCCACCCTTAATGACAACAATGTGCGAAGTATCACGTTACTCTGTAAACAAGAACTCCCTTCCTTGTTGGAGGCGGGTCAGATGTCAAGGTTACTGTTTAATTCTATTGAACAGAATGTTGTCCTTGATATTTAAGAATCAGTTTTGTCAGAACTGTTTACTGTTAATACATTTTTTATAATTTATTTCTGCCTCAGTTATAAAATTGTTTTTATCATGTTCTAAATCGATTTGTTATAAATTACACTTGTATAAAGTTTATGAATTAAAATTGCAATGAACATTCCGTTGTTTGTATAATGAATAAATATTTATTGAGAGTTCAAGTATGCAAAAAATGTTTTCACATCTCTTCTTCGTCATTATATATATATATTAATAAAATATATTGCCATTTTATAAACAGATCTCATTGTATTCAAATTTTTTTTATTACTTTTTAAATTCACATTATTTTCGAGTCGACCTTTTATATTTTGTAAGTATTCACGTATCACATGATACGTCATTCATTTAATTCTATACTACTTACGTTATAATTATTTTTATATTTTTTAATTTTATTTTACATGTTTTTATTTATGTTTTAAATATCATGTGATCTAATCTACGAACGGCAGCTTTCCACTCTCCTTTTCGCAAACTCTCCACTTTATTGCTTACTGAGTACGTTTTGCAAGTTGACAGACAAAACACGAAATGTATTGGATTTTTATTATCCAATAAAACATTGGGATATTTCCTTGAACATGATTTGTTAAAAGGTATTAGCCACACCTTGTTCTACTTGCTTGATTGGCCATTCTTGTTGGTCACACCCTGCATAAAGCGTATTGGCCATGACTCGTTACCCACCTATATCAGATTCGTGAATCAGAGATAACAAGTATATCTAAGCGATCAATCTGCAAGCAATGCACATTATCGTCAAGAAACAGTTATATTAACTGTTATAACAATTAATTGTGCAACGATTTTATGACTATTTTGCAAAACACACAGATTAGAAATAATTAAATATATTTATTAACTCAAGTTACAAACAACTTGTTAACAGAACATAGCAATTAATCAATACTTCGATGATTTGTTAACAGAACATAGCAATTAATCAATACTTCGATGTTTCATTAACAGAACATAACATTACATAACGGTATAAACAAAAAAAAAAACGCAGATGGTGGGGAGAGGTTAGAACCTCGTCCAATAATCCTACCTTGTCCACGGCTGCATTAAGACGCGAGGGCATGCTTGCCACAAGATTTTGGCAAAGCATGCCCTTGCGCAGCTTTTCCCAACGACCAGAGACGATGTCCCAAAGGTCGTTGGGATTGGCTACGTTAATGGGGCCGCGGGCAAGCTCGGACCACACATGCTCAATTGGATTGAGGTCCGCCCCTCTCCCCAGCGATCCCATGTCCACTATCTGCGGTTGTTGTCGTATCCAGGTTTTTACAATTCCAGCTGTGTCACCGGGGAGCGGTCATGGACGAAGAAGAAACGTTCTTCTCTGTAGACGTCCCTCACCGTCAGCAATAAAACCTGCTCGAGGATTTCAAGGTATTGCACGGCGGTGAGGTGACTGTCTATGTGGACCAACTCCCCGGGACCAGCTGATGACATCCATCCCCATAAACCTGTAAACAGAAAAAGTCAATAAACTTGTGCTTTATAAAATGCAAATGCATATCAGTTGTCATGTTCAAAGAGTTATTGATATAAATACACGAAAACACAACATTATAACACTCACCTATGGAAAAATGCCCGTTTCTTTGGGTGCGCCACATGTACTCACGATCATATCGTGTCGAGGGTGGGCGACGCACCCACACAGGCCCAGTGTTCGTTGAACTGAATATTTTTTCATCGGTAAATATTACGTTATTCCAATCCTCTACTCCCCAACGTTGATAACAGTGGGCGAAGCCCAACCGATCCATTTCATTTCCAACTGTCAGATTTTGTTTTTGGGCCGCTTTTCGCCCAAATAGTTTACCCTCTCGCAACCTATGAATAACATAAATATACATATATATTCTGCTTCCTATATTTCTGTAAACATAATAGCACGTTAATAAAAATGTCTGGCGGTTCATCTTATCGATAGAAATATATTTCGTTACAAATGTTACTAACCTCCGCTTCACTGTGCTCGTGGATACATCCAGGCCAACTGTAGACTTCAATTTGTTGACCATGGAAAACGGACTCGCCTGGCTTTCCACCTTGAGTTGTTCATCTTGAGCGTGCGTTGTCAGGTGCAGTCGGCCAGACGAGTGTCCCGCTGACACAGACTGTGTGTCCTGATGTCGTTTTTTTATCCGTGATACACTTCGTGCAGAAATTTTAAGGCAATCTGCAATATATGTGATAATCTTTCCCTCATTTCGATGTAGAATTACAAGTTGTCGTATATCCTCACCTATCGGTTTCGGCATCTTTGGACAATTAATTCAGCACTTCAGCACAGGCTTTATACTAGCGCTTTCCACACAATTGTATTTGATTTCAGCGTAACACAGATAAATAACATACAGAAAAATGTGTCCTTCTTTACTGTCTATATCTCCTTTTAATTACTGCAGGTGTTCACCTCGAATATTCTGCTAAATGTCACACATTATGCTAATGCGTTGCATTGGCATAATGTGTGACAATGTTTATACAACGAGGAACTGGCGTTTACGGATTATGCGCATTCCCGGAAGATGGTAAATGCCTCACATTATGCCAATGCAACGCATTAGCATAATGTGAGGCATTTACCATCTTCCGGGAATGCGCATAATCCGTAAACGCCAGTTCCTCGTTGTATAAACATTGTTATGCCTGCATTGATGGCTTTCCCATAGAAATTCTATGTGATGCGTGGAAAGCTGCCGTTCGTAGATTAGATCACATGATATTTAAAACATAAATAAAAACATGTAAAATAAAATTAAAAAATATAAAAATAATTATAACGTAAGTAGTATAGAATTAAATGAATGACGTATCATGTGATACGTGAATACTTACAAAATATAAAAGGTCGACTCGAAAATAATGTGAATTTAAAAAGTAATAAAAAAAATTTGAATACAATGAGATCTGTTTATAAAATGGCAATATATTTTATTAATATATATATATAATGACGAAGAAGAGATGTGAAAACATTTTTTGCATACTTGAACTCTCAATAAATATTTATTCATTATACAAACAACGGAATGTTCATTGCAATTTTAATTCATAAACTTTATACAAGTGTAATTTATAACAAATCGATTTAGAACATGATAAAAACAATTTTATAACTGAGGCAGAAATAAATTATAAAAAATGTATTAACAGTAAACAGTTCTGACAAAACTGATTCTTAAATATCAAGGACAACATTCTGTTCAATAGAATTAAACAGTAACCTTGACATCTGACCCGCCTCCAACAAGGAAGGGAGTTCTTGTTTACAGAGTAACGTGATACTTGTTGTCGTTAAGGGTGGGTATGGATGGCAGCTCACTTGACACCCTGTTGTGAAAGTAATAAACTTTAACCGACCTTGACAAACGTGTCTAGTTACTAAGAATAACAAGTGGGGAGAAGTTCTTTAAACGGTAATAAAAAGCGGTTCATTAAGGGACTGTCCCGCTCTACTTGTATTACCGCAATAGCAATAAACAATTAACACTAGACTTTAAAACACGGTCAATTCCTATCGGATTACAAAGGCACCGACGACAATCGGTGAAAGTTGAGATTAATCTATTGGCAAGAGAAAGCTGATCTGTTTATTTTAAAGGTGTATCGTCTCTAATTACAGGAAAATAAAGTAAATAAAACATTAAAAATAAAGAAAAGTATCAAAATAACAGATAGAATCATAATTTGTGATAATAAGGGCCACGATTTTATGATTTTATAATAAGAATGGCAAACGCTAAGCAAGCATTGATGAGTGACTAGTAATGTCAACCTGTATCACGCTTGACTGCACACAGCAGTCCCTCTGGCTTGATTTCCTCGCCCCTATTATGGCGCAAATCGGACTAGTCCATTCTAAACGCCTTTGATACCAGGTAGGACATCCTGGCTTATCAAGTGATCTGCTTCCGCCCATGCGCAATCGATCAACTGTTAGACAAGAATTATGGACCAACGTGTACATTGGAACGCGCACAGTCTCCGGTCGAAGAGGGATCTTTTACTGGTGGAGCCGTGGTTCAAAGAGGCGGATGTCATAATGAGACAGGAGACATGGCTCAAAGGGGGAGTGGTTTTACCCTCCCAGGATACACAATTTTTAGATCAGATCATACTACTGGTCAGGGAGGAGGTTACTGACGGCAGTAACCCAAAGGTGGCCGGTACGGCTCCAAATACCAGGCCCTGCAACAATAGGGATAGAAATGCAGGAAGTGCGAATGCACTTCTTAGGTTCTCCACTGTTGCTAGTCAATGTGTATGCCCCCACAGGGATCCAGGAGCCGGAGCAGCTAGAGGAATTGAGGCTGGATAACTTTAGGTCAAGGACAATTGGAGGGGATTGGAATGCACACCATCCCTACTGGGACAACAGGTACACCCACCCAGATGCAGCAGGCAGACTACTTTTTGACTGGCTGTCGACTACAGGGTTGTGTTGTTGGAACTCGGGAAAGCCTACTTATTTCCACAGTTCGGGAGCTAAAGGCTATAGATTTGACACTCTGTACTCCTAATCTCTTGGGATCTGCGACGTGCCAACTGAGCCTGGATACACTTACCAGTGATCATGCCCCTATAATAGTGAAGCTGTTTTATCCGAACCTACAAGGGGTGATGCTGCAACCAAGGATAAGCAGGAGGACGGATTGGGGTGGATTCAGGGAACATCTAGCAGTTTTCTGGGAAACTGAGGACAGTCGACTGCAGGAGTACTCCTCTTTCATAAGCAGTCTCTAGGAGGTGGCAGATGGCAACACTAGGTTCCAAATCCTCCCTCCCCAGGGGCAACTCCCTTGGTGGATGTCTGAGTGCAGTCTCATCAGAGCAAGGAAGAGAAGGGCTTTTCAGAAGGCACGCCAGTTGGGGTCCATCTCCTGGTGGAATAAGTACAGGTAGCCCTCGATTTACGCCGGTTCAATTTACGCCGATTTGCAATAATGCCGCTGCGCAATTTGCCGTTTTGCAGTGTAATTCCCTGATTTTCCCTACTCTAGACTGATTTTCATTTCAGTGTTGATGTATTTACCGAGCCGCGACATTGTACATTTGTTAAAACAAAGATTTTTATTAAATATATTTATTTTTTCTGTTTAATATTATTGGGTATGTATACATTTGCATTAAATTAATATTAAAATACTAAACATTTAGGTACCCACGAGTCAAGATATTAAACTTAATAGTCCAATAAATGGTGTCCGAATCCATAGCGCCAATGAATGTATCCTGTATCAGTTCATTCAGGAAAACACCTTATGACGCAATAGCACTTCCGACGATCACAAATTATCGTTAGTGGGACAAATCTACTTCTCATTGGTCAGATGATATTTATCTCTCCTTAGCCACCTTGAATTTTCCCGCTCAAACTGACCTTATATATGCGCTACGGCGGCCGGTGGTCGACCAATCAGTGTCTTCGCTCATCCGTAGCTCTACGTCGGGTGAACCATATCCTTTCAACTAAGGAAAGTTTGACGGATGAAGTTTGTGTGTTAGACTACGTTGGGAGAGAAGTGCAAATGTAAAAAGGAGCATCATATTCGACCATATTCCAAAATTCTTAATGAAAGAAATCAAAAATGTAAACAATTAAAGATGGATAAGTATCCATCTTTAATGTTTTTATTTAAAACTAAAATTTTTAAATAAAAACATTTTACTTTATTTTATAATAAAATACATTTTAAAAATTAAAAATTTATATGTATTTTGTATTATATTGTATTAATAAACAAAATTATTAGCTTATTTTTCACTTATGTAGAACCTAACCCTATACCTCACTGTAAATACGGGTTCGTTTTACGCCGATTCGATTTGCGCCGGCTTTTGTAGGAATGGAACTGCGGCATAACCGAGGGCTACCTGTATAAACAGCAAGGGACGCTACTTTGGTGGAAGACTCAACAGGCACGTAGGGAGTGGTGGGGGCAGGTGTGTGCATCCCCCCAACAAGGTCGACTATATACCAAATTTTTAGGAAGCTGCGGGTCCCTATCAGCCCATCGACTTCACACTATGTCCTTCAGACAGAGGTCACAATTACCTCACCAGACCAGCAGGTGGAAGCGTTGTCTTCCTTTTTTGGAGGCCCCATCAGATTGGTACTTTTGGTCCCCTTCAGGCCTCAAACTCTACAAGGGTGAGAGTAGAGGAAGCAGACTTTCAAGTATCGGAACTAAAGCGGGCCCTCCAGGGTCTCTGGAACAATACTCCTGGACTGGATGGGGTGTCAGCACAAACCCTAAGGGTACTTCCCAAGGAGGGCCAGGCAGCTCGGCTCGGAGTTATAAATCGTATATTGAACACGGGACAGAGTCCAGCAGAATGGAAGATGGCGCATATAATACCGATACTCAAGCCAGGGCGATCAGTGACTTCCTGTGCAGCCTATCATCCGATTTCAACGACATCGAATGTGGCAAAAGTGTTCGAACGCCTGGTATTAATGCGATTGCAAAGGGCCTTGATGGCCTCTAACCTATTTAACAAGAACCACTTCAGGTTTATCCCTTACTGGGGGGGGTAGAAGATGCTATTATCAGGATACATCACACAATAGTGGTAGCGAGGGCACAGAAAAAATGGGTGTATTTGGTCTCCCTAGACCTTGAGGGAGCGTATGACTCGGTCTACCAGCGGGGTCTGCTCACCAAGCTTTCTTGGCGAGCAGACCCCACTGGTCTTTCTTGAAATACTGTAGTGCTCTAGCACTACAGGATTTCAAGGAAGACACTTCGGTGGCTGTCCTATTTTCTCTTACATCAGGAGTTCCAGATAAAGTGGAGGGGAGTGAAGTCTGCCCCTTCACCTGTTTCTTCAAGGAGTTCCGCAGGGGAGTGTGTTAGCCCCACTTCTCTTCACCCTGTATATGGCGGATCTCTGGACGGCGCTCCCAACAGATGTTACAGGTATCCTGTATGCCGATGACCTATATCTTATAGCCACTAGCATACAGGCAGATATGACTAAATACAGAGTCCAAAGAGCTCTTGAACACCTAGAACAATGGGAGGTCCAATGGAGTATGGCTTTTTCGGCTACAAAAAGTGGGACAATTGACTTCTCTTCAAAGCGTCATCGGCCACCGGTCGTCCTTTGTTTACTATCAGGGACCATTCCGCAGGTAACCTCAATGAAGATTTTGGGGTTACATTTTAACCATACATTCATGCGGAGTGCCCACGAACAGCATCTTAGGAACAAGCTTACTAGGGCGGGATCATATTTCAGGTATTTTGCATCCCGGTGCAATGGGGCCCACAAGACAGACTTACTTTGGCTAGTTAACACAGTCATCCTTCCGATGGCGGAGTTTGGTGCACCCCCCTTGGATGGTGCACTGCCAACAACCAGCCATAGGATTGAGAAGCAGGTTCATGCGGCTCTCCGGTCGGCCCTAGGAGTCCCACTTATGACTCCGCTACTATCGTACACAGAGACAAGATATATCAGACTAAAAGCACAGTTGTACTTACATACAATCACACATGCAGCTAATCACATCTCGAGGGGTCACTTCAGCTCCCTTTACAGTATTTTGTCAACTGGGATGAGTATAGAGAACTACAATTGGAGAAGGTTTCAGGAGCCCTATGTTTCTAGGGTGTTTTCACATCTAAGGAACTTAGGCATATCCATAGCCAGCATCTATCGGCAGAGGAGTCTCCCGCCTTCCATCACACAGATTGATCATCAGGTAAATCTAACGGCATGTCGAGCCAAGAAAACCGGGCTGTCAGGTGAAGACAGGGCGTTTTTTGAAGAGCAGGTGACTAGTAACTGGGAGGGATGGTCGCTCATAGGGACGGACACATCCAAGACACCCACGCGGACAACGATAGGAATCTTCCTTCCAGAAGGGAAGGGAAGCGAGACTTGGGGGCTAAAAGAGTATTGTGGAATCTTCCTGAAGCGACAGGGATAATGAGGGAAACCGTCCTGAGTGCCCAAAATTCCCGGCCGACTGTTCTGTGTAGGAATAGTAGGTTGGTATTACAGGCAATAGCTAATGTGGGCCACAACTCGCCAGCTTTAATCATCGATACTGTGGATGGGGTCACCTCTTTTCCCAATTCAATCGTGTTGGTGTGGACCCCAGATCACTCTGGAATAGTACTAAACGAAGAAGCTGATAGGGCAGTGAAGGGGGCAAGTGTCACAAGGTCTTGGCAGGGCCCCCTGATGCCCAGGGACATACATAAGCTCACGAGGAAACGGATTAGGAACTCGCTGATGGGCCCTTGGGCACAGGTCCATAGGAATAAGGGGCGAGATCATCTGAGGCCTTTAGACCCCTGGCCGTACAATCACACATCATCTAGGTGGGTGGAGACACTACTAGCAAGGCTTAGGATAGAAACTGCACTGCTAAACACATTTCTATATTCACGAGGTTTAATCCCCTCCCCGAATTGCTCTCTTTGAGGGGAAGCAGGAACACCCAAGCATTTTTGGTTGAGGTGCCTGAATTATGAGGAGGCACGAAAGGAGCTAGAGAAGAGTTTGGCTCTGGACTTAATGGTAGTGAGAACTCTATCACCAATTTATTGGGCACAGGCAGATCCAAAGAAACATGTGATAACACTAGAAAAGTACATCTCAAGGACAGGTCACTTTACCTAGATAGCCAGCGCCGCTCATCGGAGAAAAAGCATATTAAGGCTGAAATCTCCATATGAACCAGGGAGGAGATGAAAGAAAGAAAGCAAGAAATGTCAGTAATTTAAATTATTTACTTGTGTAAATAATAATGAAAACAATTAACGTTTAAAGCATTAGTTACTACTATAACTGATAAATAATAATAATAACTGATTATTAGAAAAACCAATAATTATTTGACAATTTCATAACTTGTTTCCCTAATAATCACTACTGTTCAGATCACACCAGTATATTGATAACTGATAACATTCCACAATCATGTATTAATAACTTATAACTGCAAGTAATCAGCCACATGTTGGAGCTGATAACATAAAAAGATAGCTTAATAATGCCTATTTGCCTGAAGATTGCTTATAACCAAAGTTTCACAAATGTATTTTAATTTATATACTTTGGGATATGTTAATTCTGATAACATTAAATGACTTCCATGACTATAATAAGTGAATTCAACTGTATCATCATTTACTGTCAAAGTACTTAAAAATTCTTTAATTTTTTAAACAAAATTTAATGATTGATACAATTAATGTTATAAGTGATGGATTCACTTTCAGAACTCAAGAGTAAACCCTCAGATTTTAGGCCCAATTTTTCTGCATCAAACCAGAAAACTGGCTGCTATGAGAGCAAGGATGATTTAACATCATTGGGAATTTAATACAAATTCATTCTAATTAATGTTAATAGAAAAAATATTAATAACTTTACCTTCTATATTGTGAGGAAGTACAAGATCTCCAATTATTGGCTTCAGTCCATATTCTTTAATTCGAAACGAAGCAATCTGATTCCAAATATAACTTTGAAAGCTGTGTACATACATAAGTCTAGTATTTCTTGGTATCTGTTAAATAACCATTTTAATTTATTAATAAGAATAATTACTAGTTATATAGTTATATTTTTATAATAAATTTATAAGATTTTGCATGTCCTCAGTCAAAGTCTAAATGCATTATTATGCCAAATAGACTTTGAAGGCAAGTTTCTCAACATTAAGTAAATACTTTATGAGAGCAAGGATGTAAATCATCATTGGACATATGAACAGAGAAATCATTAGATAATAATATTAAAATACATATAGGTAATTAAATTAACAAACTTAATACTTCATTTTTCTGAGTTAATCAAATGACACAGCCAGATTCTTATCAGACTATAATATGGCTAATTAATTAATAACACACTATGTAATTTGGACTAGAGAAAGGCAGTTAAACTGCCATTCAATGTTAAATTCAATAATAAGAAATAAGCTTAGAATATTCTGGAAGAAAAGAGTGGTACTTGAACCCATATCCTCTGCTTACCATGCAGATGTGTACACAGTTAACAGTCTGCTTATTAGTTATGTACCCTGGGGACCTATTCTGAGTAGTATCGTTAAGCTAACAAATATGATAAAAACCAGTTTCTGTCAGAACCACGTGATTCGCATTTAATCAACTGTGAAAATGCTACTCCGTGTCGTACATTTTGTTTTTGGTTCCGATAGCCACATGTGATAACTAAGCTTTTGTTATCGATCACTCTCGACCTGCCATTAGGAATGTAACGAAAGTGAAAACAACATGCCGTCTTTTGATGTAAGAACAATTTTGCTTCACGAGCAGTTGGAGAGAGAGTTAATAAACTTTGTTGTTGTATTGCTTGAAAATAATAACCTTAACTATTTATGAATATTGTATGAATAATGTAATTGCTTTCTTGTTAAAATTTAAAGTAAGTAGCTATAGCATGAACATTATTTCTGAAATAGGTTTCATTCACATATGTATAAATTAAAATAATATTTATATATTTATATTCAAAGCTATCAGTTACTTTTTGCCATCTTTCTGGATCATTTTGTGAGCAGACTTCTTCGGAATTCAGATGGTTGGCTATTTCTTGCCACAATTTCTGACGATCTTTTACAGTAAAGGGAGCATCTAACTTCCCTGACATTATTTTAGGATTGTCTTCCATAAAATTGATGAACATCTCAAACTGGCAACTTGTAGTTCGCTGGCTTCATTGTCCTTTCTTTGACATTTTAAAACAAAACTATATTATAAAATAAAACCATGTGCTTTGCTTAGAAAATGGCAGGTTGCTGTCACGTGACAAAAATACAATGTTAACTAAACTGTGTATCATGCTCGTTGAGTTATCGGAAGAGCTCAGAATAGGTCCCGACCTCTGTCCAATCTTCACTTCCAGAATGATTAGCTTAACCTCACCTGTGTTATTCCTGACATATATCGAGGTCGTGACATTTGACCCGCCAGGTTAAACCTGATATATCTTGTTACAGTATCGGTACATTTTTGATACTAGATGTCGCTGTGCATCATAATTTTTATATTAAAATGAACTTTCAAAATATAATTTTTTTGTTTTTATATTTTTCAATATATTTATTTTGTTTGTGCAAAATATAAAATATTTTATTAGCCTGAATATTCCTAAATAATGTTAAAGACAATTTCAAACTCTTCACACGTATATTTTCATAATTTCCAGTAAAAGTTTAACTGTATTATTAGGTAGAAAAATCAATACTTTGTTTATTTGTTTTTCATACAAGTGAAACATTTACAAAGGGAGAGGCAGTNCTTAACATCGACAAAAATTCAACATGGCAGCCACATGCAACGGATTAAAATTTCAACATGGAATAAGTTAAAAGCTATAACTGGTTATACTGGTCAATGTAGTAAGTGATGAAGAGTGTACAACAGTAATATATAATTGATAAATTCTGGCATAATTATGCAAATTTCCAATATTCATTGACTCAATATTCAATATCACCTATTTTGATACTGTAATGCAATCATTTGGGTCAAATAAGTGCCATCTTAAAATTTTTTTTTAAAAAATGGTGCTAAAGCAGATACAAGGCTATGAAACTTTATGCCAGAACGTATCAGATGCTGATTGGTCAATTTTTGACACACCCTTTTTTCTGCCAGTATTGAATACTAGCAGACCCTGCCACGTGTTGTTGTGGCTCAAAATGTATCTATTATAAATGTATAACACTTCTCCTGTGAGGGGGAATATCGAAAAATCCCTTCTTAGTGTACATTCTGTTGACGTATCCTATTAAAATGCAATCAAAAGCGCAAAAAACCGCATCTAAAATAGTATAAATAGAAGCAGAGTTCTTTATGGTAAGCCTTAATCCTAACCATCTCCCTTCAGTGGGGGGAATTTCGACATGTATATTATATAAAAACACGTGTGTATTCGAATGCAGCATTGTGTCAAAATTTCAAAGGAATCTGTAGGAACAAATAAACATTACATTTTTATTTATATAGATAGATAGAAGATGATCTGCTTTAGTTCATTTTCACAGAAAAGCAAACTTAGGGCATCGTACTCGTAATTTAACTGTATAAGGATCACTTTTTGGTAGTAGTAATGGTTGTTTTAGGGGTAGATGGAGATGCATAAGACAGCACAAGGGAAACCAGAACACTTCAGAATCTATGAGCTTACAACATTAATCACTTGGTCATCCAGCCTAATATTCTATATATATATATATAAATGGACGTGTGTGTCCCTATATTTCACTTTTTCACCAAAACTACATATCGCACATGAATGGTGTTTGTATGTGGTAGTAGCCCCAAGTCTCCATTCGTGCACTACGGTGGTTGCGTCTCGATAGCTATAAGGGTGCGGGAGATATGGGGCTGAAAGTGGTTGAAAGTGGTTTTCTATTTCGAATTTTATGTTCGAATTTGTTCGAATATTGGTTCGATTATAGAACGATTGTAAACGTTCCAGAAAAGTTGAAAATAGTTCGTTTGACTGGACGTGAACAGGAGACGTTCAGAAATAGAATCGGAATCAGGTCTCTAATTAGTCTGGAAACGGGAAACCTAATTCTTGCATTCTGTGAAAACGGGTAAGATTAGCTATAATGTAATTATCTTAATCTTCACTATTGTTACTTTTTAAAAACCCAGCAAAGCAGGTCCTTGCAGCTAGATTCTAGATTACTTAGAAAAAGTCTTTTATATATATAAAAAAACTATATTACATACAAATATACAAACAAATAAAAACCCAGCGAAGCGGGTCCTTGCAGCTAGTCTAATAATATTATCATTGTCGTTTATTATTGTTAAACTATTTACTTACCGCATTAAGTGAATTGACCATATCTGATAAACTGTGACTGATTAATCCTCGTAACAAATGACCCTCAGCACTTCCTTTCTTTTTTAGATGTTCTAATGCTGCCTTTGGATCTTTAGTTTCAGCCCATATTTTCCTGTAAGTTTCTGGTTCAGAACTGTCTGATAAAAATAATTATTTCCATTTAGAAATAATGTTGGCTATTAATAGATATATATTGTACATAAGGCTTAAACAAGTGTTTTCAAACTCAATTATATTTATGAAATTATTAGAATATAGTTGTTTAACTTTTTAAAGAATAAATATATTTTTATAATTAAAACTTCTACATTAGATATGCATACACCCTACTGCACACTATGTTTTCCTTTCTTTAAATAAGTAAATCTCTAATATAATGTGATTACAATCATATTTGTCATTGGAAAAATTTTTCCTGATCTCTTTTTATCATAAAATATTTGTCATAAATGTCATTAGAAATAACAAAAAAAAAAATATTTAGTATATATATAATTTGTAACATTAAATCATGTTTATTGTTATCAAAGCTAAATGATTACCAGATTAAATTAGGCTACATTCCCTACTAATAATTATTAAACACAAAGTAATTTAGCACTAAAGGTAGTCATTAGGCATCATCTTAAATATTAATTTAATTGTAATAAATTTAATACATTTAATAATTTAGAAATTTCTAGAGGTAAAGAATTGGCCTGGAGCAGAACTCAAACCTAAAACTGTTGCTTACTGTGCAGATGCATTGCAAATTAGCTACCCAGATCTCCATCCAATCCTTCACTTCCAAATGAGAAGCAAAGGAATAATCCTTTGCTTCTCATTTCCTTTGCATAAACTTGGATGATACGAGAGCAATTTGTGATTTCTGCATCACTTAACAAATAATTGTATTATTATTTTCATGTTAATTTCTTCTTTGTTTGCATTTTATTTATACTTTAGTCTATCCATTACTATGTTAGTTTCTTGTGATACTCACTTCATAAGCATTTAAGACCTACTAAATAATAAATTATAAGTTAAGTAGTAAATTATAGTACTTTCTTATCAAAACCCAAGTTTCATTCAAAAGAAAAAAATTAATAAAAGTAATGTAATTTGAATACAATGATAAGTAATTACATATCTATACATAAACAAGCAGCTACAAATTTTTCAGGTCCATTACAATCTTGTGAGACCTCCATCAGATACATGCTTAACACACACATATATATAAGTATTTGCCGCTTAATAATAGACTACATATTTTTCAACTTCATTATAATCTTGTGGGACCTCTAAAAAATTTGTAGCCACCTGTACTTTACGTTAGATACATAATTATATATCATTGTAATACAACTGTGTTATATATAGACTATATGAGGTGTAATAATTCATAATATTTTACTTTAAGATACAATGAGAGATAAAACATTTTTTAAATGCCATTTTATAGTTTACTTCTCACCACAGGTTTTAAAAATAGTGTACAGTACATGATAATTTTATGAATGCAAAAGTAAGCACAAAAATAAGACCTGCATGCCCTCAAAGTCTAAATGCATTGTCATGCCAAACAGACTTTGAAGCCAAGATTCTCAACATTAAGTAAATACAGTAGAGCGTCGATTTTCCGAAAGTCAATCATCCGAAAGATTTCCAGTCGGCAAATTTAAATTTTCGCCAGTGCTGTGGAGCTTCAATCTTTGGCTATGTCTTCGGCTACTCAAATATTTTACATTTTTGATAATAAATTAACATCTGAAGTATAATTTTTTATTATTTTTATATNACATCATTTATATCCAGAAAAAGAAACAGTACTTAATTACATTTAATTATAAACTCAAAATCAAGACTACAAATTAACTTCATAATAAAAAAAATATGTAAAATAACCTAGTACAGTAAATAACACTATAAATTTTTATATACAAAACAATATTCAAACTATGTTTTACACTATAAAAACTGTTAAAAGTTGCAAAATGTAAGAATTTTTGTAATGCTTTTTTTTTAAATAAATCAATGTAACCAACTAGAACAAGCAAAATACTAGAGAAACATCATGTTTTGTAACAAATCCATTAAAACTTAACCTAATGTTCAAATCAAACTTATTAAACAATAAATACCAATTCGAAAATAAGTTAAAATTAAAAAAAATAACAACAACTCAGCTAATCAAATATTCCTGAAAAATATAATTTAAAAAAATTGTAAATACCTTTGGATCTAGGTTTTAAAATTAAATCAATAGCTTGATCCCATTTTCCTTCTAGGAGAGCCCTAAAGTTAATAAAGTTTCATATTATAGTAATATATCATGTTTAATATAATTGCAGGCATTTAATTATTGCATTTTTCACCTTATAAGACAAACTTTTTTATTCCTAAAGTTTATCTGAAAATTAGGATGAATCCTGTAAGTTAAATAAGTCTTCTATTGTAAATAATATTTTTGCCTCAAAAAACTGATATGAAAAATGTGATATATCCAATAAATTAGTGTGTCTTATAAGAAAAAACATATGGTAAGCATAAAATTCAAAGTTTTGTTTCACTTTTAAAATCAAATAACCTTACCTCCCAATTTCATAAGTTGGAACAGATGTGGTTCCAAATCTCTGCAACCCATAATAATTTATAAATCCTACATCTGTGAAAGATTCCATTGCTTTTTTAATTTCTTCCTCTGAACCAGTAATTTCTCTGTAATTATAATAGTAATAAATTTTAACACTGACAGATATTCCGTAAATACAAATGAATTATTATTATTTTGTTTAATCCAAAATTATTTAACTGTGAGAATACGGGTGAGGGTGTAATACCCTCTAGTTGTCAGGACTGTTAGTCCTGCTCACTGAGTCACTGGATGGCTTTTTACAGAATGTCATTGAGATCACCGAATTCTTCTGACATCAGGACTGACACCAGCTAGGGTAGAATTTTTGCACCCTAACTCACAATATTACAATCTAGATATTAAATGGAGGGCTATATTTTATCGAGCGGGGAGGATTTGCTGGTAGATTCCAATCATAGCGAGGTGAATGTCTGTACTCAACAAGGAGATCAAACAGATTAACAAATAACAAAAGGTTTAATTAGATAAAATAAAGCAAAAGAGATACATAAGTCAAGATACACAATATAACCTATTGTAAATCAAGTCTATCTAGGATACACCTCTAAGCATGAGAGAGAAAGTTTGCAATTGGTTAAAAGTAATGATAATACCTCTGTCAATCAAACTTGGAGAATGCGAGAGTTGAAGCAGACTATCTTCTTATAATTATTATGGCAGATTCCTTCTGGTCATGGACTGTGGTTTCTGTGGCAAGTTCCTTTTGTCATGGACTACCGTCAATTATTAGGGTCAGTCAAATGAAAACGAGACAGATGGGGAAAAAAGTAAGTAAACTGTTTATTATTTAAAAAGTAACCACCATAACTGTTAATACACTTATCCCACTGTAAGACAAGACAGTCAATTCCTTCATAGAAAAATGTTTGTGGTTGCCTACGGAACCATGATTGTACCCAGGTGTGCACCTTTTTGTGTAAAGCAAACTGACGGCCACGAATGTCTTTCTTCGGGGCTCCAAAAATATGGAAATCATATAGGGAGAAATCGGGGCTGTATGGAGGATGTGTAAGGGCTTCCCAGCAAAACTTCTGCAGCATAGTCGAAACAACCTTGGTAACATGTGGGCAGGCATTATCCTGCAACAGAATGATGCTGTCTGTCAACATTCCTGGGCATTTGAATTTGATGTCACGCTTCAATTTTTGCAAAGTTTCCATGTACCACTGTGCGTTAATTGTGGCGCTGTGTTCCAGAAAGTCAACGAGCAGTGGGCCTCCATAGTGATGTTGGACGCACACACGACTCACTGACCTCACTTTGAGCATGTCTAACAGACAAATGGCACAGCAGTGAACGTTCACGATGTTCCTTCCTGATTCCCAATTGAGGGCACTTTTATACACACACCTACCTGTATTACCAACTTCCCACACTTGTTATATAGTCTGTCTCGTTATCATTTGATTGCCCCTAATACATGGCAAATTTCTTCTGTAGACTGCCCTGAACTTGTGACTTTTTCCCCTTTTTATTCTAACTTTGCTCCAATCAGAGTTTAGGATTTCAATCATCTGACAGGACAAACATCTGATGCAAGAGACAGACATTCGTCAGATATTTGTGATACAACTTTCTAAGGTAAGTTCTATTTCCCATTCCAACACAAAACAATGATTTTTGGTCTACTTCATAGCTAAAATATTGCATTGACATTATTTTTTAAATGTTACATATTATTGTTAATATTTTAATTTTTATTCTTAAAATTGTTTATTTAGATATATCCATCTCAATTTATGTCATTAGCAGGGTCATGGACTCTTCTTGATCTGGAAGTTCCTCATAAATCAATCATATTATAAAAAGTCGGCTCACATTAACCAATTAACCAGTGTATTGGTTAATGTGAGTCACACTTTTTATATTGATTCTGGTGTGTTGTGCAGTTAAACAATCATATTAACTGCCATTACCATGAAATGCTTTGCCTTGTCTGTTACCTTTGTCTTATTCTAACTGCTAATTCTATAACATTCTCTCTTCATTCCCTTATTACTGAGGATAGCCTGTTCCATTGGCTAGATGTTCACAACTAAAATACTTTTATCACCATAAAAAGTTTTGAATTTGTTCCTTTTTTTTACACTAAAGCAATTGTTTATCTTTTTTATTTATATCTCTTATAGTAGAATGGTCTTCACTGAGAAAATAAAATAAAGACTTTTGAAAATGCAGTTTAACTTTATATTACTTCATTTTGTCTCTCATAAAACAAGTATTTCTGTACAGAATTACAGCTGAATTTTATACAAATAAATAAAACCTGGCATATATATGTACAGTAGAACATCGATTATCCGAATCAATTGGGGACTGGGGTTGTTCGGATAACTGATATTTTGATAACCGATTATGTACGAAAAAATAGTTTAACGTATTCGATGTTGAAATTTTTCTCCGTTGCGTGTCGCATTGCATTGAATTTTTGTCGATGTTAAGCCTAACGAAGACTATTGTATCGTTAAAAATTATTTTTTTTTATTTTGTACAAACAAAATAAATATATTGAAAAATATAAAAACAATAAAAAATAATACTTCAGAAGTTAATTTAGTATCAAAAACGTAAAATATTTGAGTAGCCCAAGATATAGCCAAAGATTGCAGTGCTACAGCACTAGCAAAACTTTAAATTTACCAAGTGGAATTCTTTCGGATAATTGACGCTCTACTGTATTTAACATATAATGTATATATGTACCGTACATATTAAATTAAAATTTAGCTGACATTTGCTGACCACTACTATTAACATTTTGTTTACTGAAATGCAAAGATTTGCCTCAGTTGAACAAAGTTGTAACTTATTAGCTACTTTAGTTTGAGAGGTCACAATCACATCACCAAAAATCTAATCTGTTGGCTTTTTCACACATTGTTGTATCACTGAACAAATTGATGAGATCAGAATCACATTAGATTGCATTCTTACCATTTTCAGGAGAAATGAACACAATTTTGTACAAGCTCAGAATGACTTGCAAGTCATTTCACCATATCACTTAAAAAATTGAATTGGCAAAACATTCTTTGAACCAACAAAATATTAGTGGTAGTGTATCATGTAAGACAACCCTAAATCATTAATATACTAATATTAGAAAAAGCTTTCAAAAAATATTTTAAATGTTCTTTTCTCAGACAAAGTAATAAATGAAAAAATATTAATTATTAATATTTTTTCATTTATTCAGTTTTATCACTAAATATATTTATAAATTCCATTTTGTTTTTAAATTTATAAATAAAACACATCATTTTCACAAATATATTCACAAATAAAAAGTTAGTATACCTCAAAATAATTGAGAAATGATTACCAAACAAATCACCCAATTTTATAGGCATGTTCTTATATCTGAAAGAATAAAACATTTTATATTAAAAATAACTTATATTTAAATTCAGGCTCATTTAAATTATAATTTAAAAAATTAACAAAATTTTGTCAACTTAAATTGAAAAAAATCAATAATAAAAGTTATTTTTGCTAGATTTTGACATTTTATTTTGCTTCCAATATACAAGTTAATAAATGTTCAAAATAAAATATACTAAATAAAGTATTATATTAACACCCATGGGAGTGACTTTTTTGGTGTCATGTTGCTGTAGAGTGACCATTGTTGATGTTTTAAAAAATTATTCACGTTTGAAAATGAATAAGTTTACAGTAATTATTATTAGTATGTTAAATATCACTTTTTCCCATTTAAATTGATACGTAGGTAAGTATATAAGTAAGGATTTATTGATATAAATTTCAGCGTAAATACAGGTATACCTTGCCTTATGTCGGTAATTGGTTCCAGGAGAGGCGACTTAAGTCGAAAAACGATATAAGTCGAATTCACTTGTCTCCGAATTTATTTGTCACTAGGCTAAACCACAAATAACCATTTCCAGTTTCGTATTTTATTTATAAATGAATCTTTAATAATATATGGTTAATACAAATCTATTTTAAGCTTACAAACAAATAAATTTTAGTTTTTAATATAGTACAGAAAAAAGTAATCTAAATTTACGAATTCATGTATGTACATTACATACTTGTAAATGTACATGTTTGCAATTTGGCGATGTTTACAGTACATCACGGACTCTTTATTTGTGAATGTGGTTTGCTCTAAGACATTATAAAATAAGATTATTTTGTAAGGTTAAATAACAAATACAGTTATTAAAATTATCTTGCAACAGTAGAAAATAAACTAATTTATATTAAATTTACTAATATCGAGTGGCACTGACGACGATGCCAAATGGTAGATATTGGAGTTACCATGGAAAACACCAATATTGAGCACTTAAAGATCGCTAAATAAGATGACAACACAGAAAAACAGATGTTTTCATGTTTTGTTCTCTAGGATTTATGATGATTATATTAACATTTACTGTAAATGTATATATTTTAATATGATTTTGTGCGCTTTTATAGTGATATTATGACTTCAATATTTGTGGCAGACGGACATAAAGTCAAATAAAATGACTTAAACTTGATTTTTATTTTTCCNCTTAAATTGAAAAAAATCAATAATAAAAGTTATTTTTGCTAGATTTTGACATTTTATTTTGCTTCCAATATACAAGTTAATAAATGTTCAAAATAAAATATACTAAATAAAGTATTATATTAACACCCATGGGAGTGACTTTTTTGGTGTCATGTTGCTGTAGAGTGACCATTGTTGATGTTTTAAAAAATTATTCACGTTTGAAAATGAATAAGTTTACAGTAATTATTATTAGTATGTTAAATATCACTTTTTCCCATTTAAATTGATACGTAGGTAAGTATATAAGTAAGGATTTATTGATATAAATTTCAGCGTAAATACAGGTATACCTTGCCTTATGTCGGTAATTGGTTCCAGGAGAGGCGACTTAAGTCGAAAAACGATATAAGTCGAATTCACTTGTCTCCGAATTTATTTGTCACTAGGCTAAACCACAAATAACCATTTCCAGTTTCGTATTTTATTTATAAATGAATCTTTAATAATATATGGTTAATACAAATCTATTTTAAGCTTACAAACAAATAAATTTTAGTTTTTAATATAGTACAGAAAAAAGTAATCTAAATTTACGAATTCATGTATGTACATTACATACTTGTAAATGTACATGTTTGCAATTTGGCGATGTTTACAGTACATCACGGACTCTTTATTTGTGAATGTGGTTTGCTCTAAGACATTATAAAATAAGATTATTTTGTAAGGTTAAATAACAAATACAGTTATTAAAATTATCTTGCAACAGTAGAAAATAAACTAATTTATATTAAATTTACTAATATCGAGTGGCACTGACGACGATGCCAAATGGTAGATATTGGAGTTACCATGGAAAACACCAATATTGAGCACTTAAAGATCGCTAAATAAGATGACAACACAGAAAAACAGATGTTTTCATGTTTTGTTCTCTAGGATTTATGATGATTATATTAACATTTACTGTAAATGTATATATTTTAATATGATTTTGTGCGCTTTTATAGTGATATTATGACTTCAATATTTGTGGCAGACGGACATAAAGTCAAATAAAATGACTTAAACTTGATTTTTATTTTTCCATATATTTTTTTGACAAACGACATATAATCGAGAATGACATAACTCGAGGTATACCTGTAATTTGAATTTAGTGTAAACATAGGCAAAAAAAATCTACTTTTTTTTTTTATAATTGCACCATTTGAAAATCTACCACAATTCTGATTTTGAAATGGTTTACTTTCATTCTATTTATTGTTTTCTAACATCCGACAAAGATTTATGATGATATGTGCAACAGAATTTTTTAGTTTTGTTCATTCGGAACCCCAGTAAATTTGCAAATTAGCACTTGATAAAAAATGCATTAAACTGCAATAATTGTGATGTTTTTGCTTATTTGTATTTATATTTTAAAATTATTTAAAACTAAACATTAAATTATTTACAGCAAGTTTTACAGAGTAATTTCAGGAGTGGCCACGTAAGCAATATGGCTACATAACTGAAGAAGCCAGAATTGAAATTTTATTGTACACCATTCAAAATTAACCCCTTCTTGTCCACTTTTTAAAAAAAATTTTTAATTAAACATAAAAAATACTTAAAACTGAAAAAAAACGAAAGAAATGCATTAATTTTGGTTAAAAAGCTTCATTTATTTTGTCTTGCCTTTCTGTGAAATTTAACACCCATGAGTCACTGTTTACACATCTGGATGACCTTGAACACAGCTGGAGTTGGATTTCCCGGGGCATTCTCATAGACGTCTGGGGAGGACAAGTGTTTAAAGTAGGGTGAATAGGAACTAAACCTATATTTTTAAATATTTTTAAAAAATTATAATTTTTATTGCGATTTCTGACCCCCCCTAATTAATTAAACATATATATAATAAAATCTATTAATTAAAAAAATTAAAAAACTACCGGAGGTCGTTTTTGACATTAGAAACTAGCTTTAAATAACTTTACCAAAGGAAAAATCGGTGCACTACAACTTTAGAACAATTAATTAAATTTGATAAAAAACCCCCATTAAAAAAACATCAAAAAGCAATAAAGCGTGAAGTGCACGTCATTAAATGTTGATTAAAATCGCTATAAAATTTTTTTGCGCGGGAAAAAAATTTTGGGGACCTAAAAAACATTCCAAAAATAATTAAAAAAATTTTTCGGGGGCTCAAACGCCCGGTTTTTTGTAACGCTATGAACCTTGCTCGAGTCATACTCAAGCGTGGGCAGGAAGGGGTTCACTCAGCTAGTAATAGTGTGCAGACAATCCATTGCAGTATTTCTCCAGAAGCTTTTTAAAAATGAATTATGGCTGATATTTCATTCTATTTTTATTTATTTTTTAATCTACTAATAAGCAAACATTTTAAGCTAGGATACCAGAAAGTTGTGGCTCAATTTTAATGCAAATGGGAAACAGACTGATATGGTTACTCAGTAGGTTCCTTTGGTTCATTAAGGTTCCATGTGTTAAAAAGTAGAACAAGAACTAATGTACTAATTTCAAATTAATATATATAATATATTGACAAAATTTTTTTATAGTAAAAGGATGAAAATACATTTTATATAAGACAAAATGAATAAACAGCTTTTTTTTTTAAATGCTTAAGATGAAATATTTCTATCATTCAAATAATTTATCATTGGATTATACTTACTGAATGTTTCCTACTTTTATATTTTTTAATTTTCCATTTAAGTCTAATAATTTATTTGCTGCAACACGATAAACAGACACCATCTGAGTTGTTTTACCTCTCTTATCTTTTGTTCCAGCAAAAGTAAAGGCAGATGTTGGCATTCTGTAAATTGTATCAACATTTAATACTTTTATCATATTACATGTTATAATTCTTAAACAAAATATATAATTATATTAATATATATATATTATTCTCATAGAAAGTAAAACAGAATAAAAAATGTGCATTTTTTTTTAATGCTATATTATATACATTAAATGTAAACTTACAAAGAAAATGCATATGTATACACATTTTACTTATGTCTGAATTACTCTTTTTTGTACTGTTTTAGCATCAAGTCCTCAGTGTTGTTGAGAAAAGATACAAGTACATTTGTAATCATTTACAATTATTGCCATTGAATATTCTTTGTTTAGGATAAAATTGCTTATATGAGGTGAAAAATAAATGCTGGAAGTTGCAAACACAATTCAATAAAAATATTAACTGAATTTTCTTTTTATGATATCTGATTGATATCATTTTCAAATAACATGAATCCACACTAGCAGACCCCGCCACGCCTTGTTGTGGCTCAAAATGTATCTATTATAAATGTATAATACTTCCCCCGTGGGGGAAAATTTTTCAAAAAATTTTTTCTCAGTGTACATTCTCTTGACGTACCCTATTAAAACGCAATCAAAAGCGCAAAAACCCGCATCTAAAATAGTATAATAGAAGCCAAGTTCTTCACAGTAAGCCTTAATCCTGTCCCTCTCCCCCCAGGGGGAATATCGAAAAATCCCTTCTTAGTGTACATTCTGTTGACGTACCCTATTAAAATACAATCAAAAATGCAAAAAAACCGCATCTAAAATAGTATAAATAGAAGCAGAGTTCTTTAGGTAAGCCTTACGGGGAAGGCTTACGGTAAAGAACTGTCCATCCCCCATGTTTAACGGAATAATATACAGCCTATGTCCATCCTGAAGTTCCATTCTAAATATTGGTGAAAAAATTTTTGAAATCGGATGAGTAGTTTTGGAGATTACCCGCTACATCCAAACTAACATACATACAAACATTACCTCTTTATTATATTAGTATAGATTAACAAAATGTAAGACATCATTTAATGTTGAAGTTAAATCTGTTTGTATTTTAAAATTATACAGCACAGTCTTTAGTCCATTGAAATCATCAGTTCTTTAAACGGCATGAGAGTAGATGCTCTTTACAATTTTCCTTTTGAAAGTATTTCTTCTTTATTACTCATCTTTTATGCATTTCCAGTGATGAGAATTTAGCCTCACTCCCATACAACCCATTAAGACTGCCATCACTAACTGATTCTCAAATTTGAGTAAAACAGTTATCTTGTTTTCATCAATCTTTCTTAACTGTAAGTATAAATCATAATTTCAATCTTTTATATTAGAAGAGTTTTCGATCTTTAGAAGTTTGTTGATGTTTTTATGACCAGAAACATGCTATAGAAACTTAACATATTTATATCATTTAGCCCAGGGATGTCCAATCTGCGGCCCACTGCACCCTAAAGTTTTCAAATACATTTTCATTTATTTTGGTAAGGAATGTTGTAAAAATTATTCTCGTGTCACTGGATACACTTTGATGTTGTAATGATGTAATTGATGTTAGAAAACTATACTACAACACATGCATAACATACTGTTGTGAACATTTCTTTTTGTTCATGAAAGAAATAGGTAAACTGCCGAGTGATTCCCATTTAACTAACATTCTTAGAATTAATACCAGTACCATAAAAGCAGATATTGACAATATTATAAAAGAAAGGCAATGTCAAAAATTATATTGAATTTATTTTTATTTTGAGTATAATTTTTTTACTGTCAATAATACAGTATTTTATGTAATTATATATATTTGTTATTAAATTAATTAAAATTTGTATTTACATTTTAAACTTTTTAAAAGCATATATTTAAATAAAATACCCTTGTGGCCTGCTGAATATATATAAATTTTTAATTTGGCCCATTAGGTAAAAAGGTTGGACAACCCTGATTTAGCCTATGGTAATGTTGGTTTCATTATACATTGTTTTGCTTAATTAAAGTCACAGTTTCCAAGAACCTATCGATGATGTTAAGTCATAATAATACTGAGTACTTTCAGCTAAGTACTTCTGAAAATTTTATTAAAGGTAAATATCATTGTAGTTGTTCTATTCAAACAAATAATGTTGTCTAATAAAAAAAAATATTAATATTCAATTACTTATTAGTAGTAGTATTAATCAGCAATTTAATTAAATGACAACAATATGTAATCATATAATATCTGTGCATATTATTTATTAAATTAATGTAGTAAAAATCAGTTTTCTATAACATTACATTTAATAGTAAAAATTTATTCTAGTTTTTTTAATTAACAACAAAGTATATTTAATAAAAATGCAATAATTCTTGTTAACTGCTGTTCAATTAGATGCTTATCAATAAAATGCATCTATTACATTTAAAATAACTAAATATTATGATATACCATAACAAAAATATGTGATATCTCAGAACACTAAGCATTAAAAATAGCGATTTATACACACTTTATCAATCTACATACAATAGATATAGATTGATATAATTTGATATATTAAAATAAAGAAGAAAATATAATTATAAAATATACACAATTTGGAAGAAACAATAATGTTTTTTAAACATTTTTACATAACAAGGCAGACAAGAAGCCTCAGATAAAAGGTTGACTCTGTTCATAAAGACTATTTTGTTCCTGAAGTTTGAAAGGAGAGAATGTAAAGACTTTTATTGCTTCTTCCAAATTGTAAATATTTTATACATATTTATTGTTCTTGGCCATTTCATTAATTTATGTATTAATTGAAATATTTTTAGGAAAATATAATTATTTTTAAAATGTCATATTATCAATTTTTATCAATCACTATGTCAATTTTTTAAATTGAATGTTGTTAATCTCAAGAATTATAAATAATAATTTTACCTTAATAAATTAGCAATTGCATATATAGCTTCCATAGTATCAGTATTTTCTTTATATAACACAAAATGAGTATAGTTCCCTCTTGAATGAGGCCAGACTGGACGTGATCTTCTTCCTAAAGAAATTTTTGATAATTAATAATTTTTATAACTAAAAAATTCTGAGAAAAATCACTGATCACATCATTCATTTATCTTAATGAAACATTAATTCGGTGGTAGTAAAATTCTGTAAATTAATAATTAAATGAAATAAACAGTTTTTGTTATATCTATGGATTTTAGAATTTCATGATCTAAAAAGAGCTTTTTTAATTTGTAAATACAGTGTAACCCCCAATTTACAAGCATATTTCACTCCTAAAAACACTCATACATTCGGAGGAGATTTCTCTTTCTTATGGTTGAATTTGAATCACATTCCAACACAAGTCACCCTATCTATATTCTCAAAATAAGATTAAATTGCAACAAAACATCTATTTACTCAACAACCAATGGTTGTAAACGAAATACAATAAATATTTGTTGATTAGGTTATTCATCAATATAAAACAAGAGAATCAAAAATGTAAGTTATCAGATGTTGCTTTATCTTATGGTAAGAAAATAGTTAAGAAATAAGCAAGCAATAAACAAGGGTAGAAATAAAATTGTTCTTTAATTAATGAAACAGTAATCACCAATAGAATGATCTGTAATGTAGAGATAAAGTTCAATAAATTGCACAATGATGTTAAGAGCAAATAGCACTGGCAAATGGAGACTGGAACCTATGGGCATTTAATCTTAGTATGTAGGAACTGTAATCGCATGACGCTTTTACAAGATGAAATATTCCAATTATATCAGAAAGTGAGATAAAGAAAACAGTTCATTGCATTAAATTAATATGTTTTATGTTTTCCTCCTTGTATGTATTAAGAAGGCCCTTCTATCAAGCTTGTCATGAGCTTGGCAAGGCCAACAATGAAGCAGAACCTGATATATCCAAGACAAACCATTCCCTGGAAAAGTTTCTGGGGTTTTTGACAACCAGATTCATTCCAAGTCCCCAGAAGGCAATAAGCTGGCACCTTAACTATTTTGTTATAGATGACTGGATGGCTAATTCTTATACAAGTACTGTATTTCTAAATTGCAGTCACAATGTTTAACATCAATATGTGCTTATGAGTAATATACATATATAATAAATAAAACTCAATTTCAATTATTCAAAATAATATGAAAAACAGAATACAAACAAAATATGCTAATGAAACCAATAACTGATTTTGAAATTTGCATTATTTTGTTTTAACTAACTATATTTTATTATTAATATACTAGCACTAATTAACATGCTTGCTGTATCAGATTTTATATGTACACAAGGATATTTTTCAGCTACAACACACCAGTATGCCAAACAGGCAGATAGCATAAAAATTATTGATTGCTGGTACATAATACTGACAGTTACTGAGTAAAAATAATTTTATATGTTCAGTCTCCATATTTGTGTACTGGAAGTAATTTTTTTAGAAAAAGAGACCGATATCTGAGACTGCTACAGATATCCAAGGAAATCATACAAGATATCAACAATAATGGAGCCCATTGTTCGACATGATAAAAACTACACAGGAGCAAAAATGTGTACACCTTGCTTGCCTCATGGTGAGGAGGAAGAAAGGGTCACACACAATGACGTCACAAAAGCTGATTAATCAGGGTGACTGGCTGTACTGGCTGTGGTCAACACAGACTGATGGGCTGCCACATTGTGTATATTTATAATTTTATATCTCCAAAAATATTTTCACAAAAACAAACTTCTGAAGACTGAATCTGTATCATCAAAGCACAAATTTTCTTAACTACTGTTCCAATAAAAATTTTATAAAATTGTAAAACAGTGCACAGCTCTTTCATAATAATGATCATCACTGTCAAACAATTATGTAACTAACTAAAAACTGATGTATGATAAAGAACTATATCAAAATATCAGAATAGAAATGCATAGAGTATTTTAGTTGGGTTGGATGCAAGAAAAATTCAATGTATAAAAGTTATCAAGAAAATTATTTTAAAATTAAAAGTAATTGAATGCCATTTAATTTCAATTCTAGAAACAAATACAGCACAGCTTATCAAAAATTAATGTATCATTAAATTTATAAAATCATTGTTAAATAAAATGTAACCTATATAAAAATGGCAAAATCAAATGATCAAAATAATTTCATAATTGAAGTTTATTAATTAAGTAATTTAAATAACTGATAAGTCTTAAAGATAATATTTCATCTCACATACAAAGCTGTTAACAGATTGAGCATTTTTATCCAGTCCATTTAGAGATTGCATTACTAGTAAATGGTTTACTGGTAATCAGGTAAAAAAAATGCATTGGTAAATATACCGGTAATTTGGTAAAAGAAAATACATAGACACATATACAGTTTAACCCAATTATAACGTCATCGGATGTAACGACAACCCTAATATAACGTCAAATTTTTATCGGTTCCACAATTTTACTATACTAATGTTAAAAAACCCACTTGTAACAACATAAAACCCTGTTTTAACATCATATTTGAAGCACTCTCAAATTTACAAAATTAGGTTACAAATTTTATTTAACAAAGAAAGTACTAAGTGTTCAGTCCCTAGGATCAGAGTCCACTTCCTAGAATGACTGTGGGTGGTACTCTCACCACCTGACATCAGTGGGGTGAGATTTGCCACCCCTTTAAACGATGTGACAGTGAGTTAGTCTGCATAGCTCTTATACTTGTGTTGTAGTTTAGCATCAAATCAGGTAAAATGGCTAGCTTAATTAAAAAGGAAAGCATTAACTTTTTTTAAGTGAATATTTTTATTGTTTCTTTTTAATTGGTATACATTAATTTAACCTTTAGTTGCCTTTTGATTTGGCATTATTCTCAAAACCGGAAGTGCTGCCATTATCGAAACTTGAGACAAATAAAAATTTCTTATAAAAGGTAACTTTTGAAATTTTTAATTATATCATTGTAAATTTAGACATAATAAAGTTGATTTAAACATTTAGTTTGCACTTTTATACATACGATATTAAATTAGATGGATTTTATAATAGATTCTTAAACATACTTGATACTTTAATGGGACTGAAATTATGACCCCGCAGATATCAACACTCAGTTATAATGTCAGAAAATTGCTGGTCCCATGGATAAGCGGGTTAAACTGTATAATGATTTTATGAAGTCAAATATTTGTATATGCTTTCGTGTACACTAAATTTTATATATTAAAGGAAAAAGTATAAAATATTTTTATTTAAACTGTAAAAGTAGTTTAAATCATTTATCTTTTAAATTTACTACTTTATACTTCTTCTCAATTTTTAAATTATCATATTACAGCATTATGCTGGACAGACTGGCAATTTTTTTTTTTCTTAACCTGTAACACCTAAAATGCAGCAGCAATTTTAGTAAAGTAACATTTTAGTTGAGAAAATGGAATACATTTAATTGAAAGTGAGTGCTTGCACTGGCCACTTTTTAATCATGATAACTAAAAAACTACAGCATGCTGTTTTTTCAGGAAATTAAACTTTTGCTTTCCAAAATAGAAAAAAAGAAAATTCAATTGATCATAGAGCAATAGTGATTGTTTAGTTGCTGACTCACTGATGAGCCATCAACTAACAATTATTAGTATTCTAACTTTTGCATTTGGAGTCAAAATTTAAAATTATTAATGTTTTAAAAATTTACTCTTTTACTGGTTATAAAAAAGCTGATAAATTTGCAACTCCTAAGTCCATTTCTCTACTAAACATCTTGGAATTAATTTCTGATATTTATGTAATAAAAATCAAGTTTACTTGAAACTTCTCAAAATTATAAAACTTTAATGAAATTTCTGAAGTTTGTAATAATTTATTATTTTTTTTGTAAGTATTCTGGACTCTCTTGTACACACAATTTATAACTGATATCACCTCTCAGTAGCCCTGCTCTTATATAATAATTTAATTCTTAATGTGGCAGATTAAAGTTGAAATACAAATTAAATACAATACATCCATAATTTATTCTACAATACATTTTGTAGAGTAAATTATGGATATTATTGATGTAAAAATATTTTAAATCAGAGAAATCAATATTTAGTGTACCTTTCTGTTTTGCGTTAGCTTTAGTTACAGCAATAAATTTCTTATCATTTTGATCTTCAGTATTACTTTCTAATCCAGTACAATTCTGTCTTATTGCAGTATGTATTTTTCTCCTTTTATCTTTATCCATCTCTGTAACCTGTAAAAATTTGATTTTTACACCTTTCAAGCATTTTCTAGAAACATTTATTCCTAATTTTGTTTAAAATTCCTTACGTCTATCAGAACTGGATCACTTTTGTCAGCATCTTGACTACAAAGATGTTGAATTTTTTCACTTAATTCTAAACCAACTTGCTCTGTTAGCTATAAACCAATAGAAAATACTTTAAAATTCGAAGAAAATGTATAATCCAAGTATGTAAGCTTTACTATTTTATTCCATTACTTGTAATTCTAATAAAGTATTAATTACAGTTACCCGAACTTGCTTACGCTGATGATATTGGCATCTTCTTTGGGTGCTGAAAAATCTGTTAAGTGAATGACCGTTCCATCTTTCTGGATTTCATTAACGACAAAATCAGAATATCTGAAAATCAATTAACTGGCAATTCAGAAACTATCAAATAAATTCCTTATTTTGTTTGAAATTTATTTATTATTAGATCATTTTTATTTGTAAATTAAAATATGCTTTCACATTAAAAATATATTTTTAAATACTTTGTTTTTATAAATTTCTTTAATGAATATTAATAAATTATTAGTTATTGATAAGAAAACATACTTTATTAATGTGAATTTAAGAACTTACAAGCTATGCTCTAACTGGAAACTTTTCACCAAGAAATTAGATTATGTATGTATATCAGAATTTTAAAGAAATTTAGATTTAATCAATAGTCACTAACTAGAGAAAATTGTAAAATCATAGTAATAACAGAAAAGTGCTTCCTAGCCATTATTACCATCCTGATTCATGATATCCTAAGTCAGCAATGGTAAACCAATAATCCATGGGGTGACTGAAATTGTCACATTTGTCACAGAAAGCAACTGCATTAAATTTTTAGCAATTATTAGGTTTTTATAAATTATTAAAAAAAGTATTTGATAAATTTCAAAACTTTGCATATATAGCATGAAAGCAGGGTCCTAAAACTATAATGAAAAGTTATAAAAACCAATAATTCTGAATCTCAAATAGAAATATCATTATGAAATAAACAATGAAATATTTGTTTCTATTTTAATCACTATTATTATTTTCTTTTCACTTATATAAATTTATTGTTACTTTTCTGATATAGATTAAAAAGTTAAATAAAACAAAACTTGCAAGCATTTTTAATTATTTTTTTAAATTGCCCAAATTAAATAGTAGACCTGCAGTTGGGAATTACTAAATTTGAAATTCAATTTTGACCAACAATTGGGAAAAGGTTTGCCAACACTGTCCTAAATTTTAAAAAATGCATTCATGATATATAACTATGACATAGTAAATGTTTGAAATTTGTACAATTTATATTATACATTTCTTTAACTTTTATACAAATTAGTGAAATTTATGAACATTTCTTTTTAAAATTCAATAAAGACAACCCACTAAACAAAACATTAATTATAAATACAATGCAAAGCATAACCTTATGCTTTGCAGTTATTTCAGACTGAAAATGTTTGTGTTACATTCCAAAATAACTGCAAATCATCATAAAATTGGTGCATTATATTTATTTTTAGAATTCTTTAGTACTTTTTGCAATTATGATTTATTGAATGTAATTTAACTTTCCAAGCTATTAGAGCTATTCTATGCAAGAGAAACTATTACCAGAACAAAAGCTACTGATTCATAAAAAACAAACTATAAAATACAGTAGGGTCCACTTATTGTAATTGCTTCATGTGTACTGATAACTAGCTGATAACAATATTAATTAATGATTACAATAAACAAAGTGTATGATGAAGTATGCAACATCACTAATAAAATACAGGGAAATGACTCACTTTGCAAAGAGTTTATCATATAATTTTATATTTTATTTAATTTTATAATTATAATGTTTTTATAACATGAGGCATATTTAATATTTAATTTTGTTATCTTCAATACATTTATATATGTTATATCTCAGTATCTACAGCAACACTATTCAGTTGAATCACTTTTTTTTTAGCCCTTTGATTAGTATTACTGTAAATATACCTGATACATGAAGTGGACTCTACAGAGTAAGCATATATATATATATATGCGTTCTTCTTAAAGTTTATCTCGTAATAAATTCATATTTATTGGAAAACATGAAATGTTACAATTTAATAAAAAGTAAAATACATCACAAATGGATACGAGTCCAATTTTGCTTGCCATGTCCAATCACCAGGAACAACTATTTCCATTGCAAAGACAACCTTTCTTGCAATGGAAATAGTTGTTCCTGGTGATTGGACATGGCAAGCAAAATTGGACTCTTATCCAATTGTGATGTATTTACTTTTTATTAAATTGTAATTCTGCCAGCCCTTTTCTACGATGAAATGTTACTGTTAGCAACATCTATTCACAGGTCTATAAAATTTTTTCCACATGGTTTTTGAAGTTTTGCAAGATTTAATATAGAATTTTCTAGTATAAAGATAAACATGGCACCTAGTAGTTGTTCACATTTGCTATCTCCTCCTGAATTGTTGGAGTTATTCAAGATAATCAAATTGGAAGAAAATATTGCCTAGTTTATAAAAGCATATGAATTAGAAGACAAGATATTAACTTTTTTTTTGTAAATTTTTTCATCCAATGGGGATTATCATTAATAAAATTAAAGACAAAGTTTGCCCAAAAGGGACCACCATTTATTTCTTGTGTTCTAGACCACACATTCATGGCGACAGACCTTCCTTTATAGGATACATGCCGCCAGAATTTAAAAAAAGTCCTTTAAAAAACACAATATATCCAATTAAAATTATAAAAAATTTTCTAAAAAGGAACTGGTGATATATAGACGTCTTGCTTTCCATCCATCCTATGGGGTGTTTCTGCTTTTATCTAGTAGAACAAGCACTGGAAAATGCAGATTTTGAAAACTTTCCCCTGGTGATGATACATTCCAATTTTTTTGTAAACTTTTTTTTTGTAAATGTTACATTTTTTAAAAGTTCCTCACTCTGGAAGGAATGAGAACTACCAAGTAAACCCATTCATCAAAAGGTTAATACTTAAATATGATCAATTAGCTAAAATATTTGTTTGTTTGTTTAGTTATGGCAATACAACACTTGGGCGATCTGCCTAGGGGGATGCCTTCCAGGAGGTCTTTTTAAGGCAGTGGTTCTTAACCGGTGGTAGTCCGTGGACCACTGGTGGTCCCTGAAAGCACCTGAAGTGGTCTGTGAAGTCATCCTAAAATTATTAAATAAATGATGACAATTCAAGTATTGTCAGCTAAAATGCTCATCGTCAAGCATTGGCTGCTAAAACGCTCCCGGAATACTTTGCTATTACGATGAAAACAGCTATAAAAGTAGTCAACTTTATTAAAAGGAGTGCACTTAATACTCATCTCTTCAAAAAATTATGCAGTGATATGAACTCTGAACACGAAACGCTGCTCTTTTCACACGAAAGTGCGATGGCTTTCCAAAGGAAATATGCTGTTGAGATTGTAAGAACTGAGAAGAAGTAAAATTATTATTAACTAATAAGGAAAACAAAGAGTTGCTGTCTGAGTTCTGTCAGTTCAAATTTCAAATATATTTTGCTTATTTAGTAGATTTTTTTGCACAACTAAATAAATTGAACCTTCAACTGCAAGAGTCAGGAAATATGAAATTGGAAGGCACTAGCAATATATCAGGTCAGTCCATAAGTTTGTACGCATTTTTATCTACAAAAAAAAGCAACAAAACTTTTTAACTAAATTTTATTTCAATCTATAATGTATTCACCATTATTTTGTACAATTTCTTGCCATCTTGATGGTAGCTTTTTAATCCTGTCTTTGTAAAATGATTTCGGTTTTGAATCAAAATATTCAGAAATAGCCTTTTTTACATTGTTCTCATCCTCAAAAGTTTTTCCTTTTAAAAAATTCTGCAAACTCCGAAAAAGATGATAATCACTGGGAGCAATATCTGGCAAATATGGTGGATGAGGTAAAATTTCCCAGTTGAAGCTTTTGAGTTGAGCAGTTGACGTTGTTGTCAGTTAGCTATTGACAGTTCATGTGGTATCCATTTTCCTAGCTTTGAAACTTTTCCGATTTGTTGTAGATGTCTATGAACAGTTCCATGGGATGAATTTAAACGTTCCGCAATTTCATCAACTGTTAAAGATGGTTCTGCTTCAACTAGTGCAGAGAGAGCATCATCATCAAAGTCAACAGGTCTTCCAGTACGAGCCTTATCCTCCACACTAAAATCATTATTTCTAAATCTTTCAAACCACTTCTGCGCAGTCCTTACACTAATTACAGTTTGATTATGAACAGTATTTAATTTTTTGGCTGCATTTGTAGCATTCTCATCACTTAAAAATAAAAAGTATAAAACATGTCTCTTATATTCATCTGTTACTTCCATTTTAATGAAAATAAACAACTGAAATGTTCCCAATTCTGAACAGTATTATATGAATGAGATCCAATTTAACACTTCAGTGTAAAAAGTATCACATTAGACTGGCATTTTTAACAGCAAAACAAGATTTTTCTCAAGGTCATAAAATATGCAGGAACTTATGGACTGACCTGATATTTGCATTTGAAGATAAAATCAGTGCATTTATTGCTAAAATTGACCTATGGATCAACAAAGTCAAAAGACAGAATTTTTCTGCATTTGATTCATTGAACCCAATTATTGACGGACAGTCTGCTGAGATTAAAGGACAAATACAAAAGAACATTACATTCCATTTGCAAAAATTGAAAAATGAATTCAATCGCTATTTTTTGAACTGCAAGGACAAAGGTATTCAGAAACTGATCTGCAATCCTTTCATAGTCAACATTTCTGAGGTGCTGGATGAAATACAAGAAGAGTTAATTGAAATGCAACATGACAGTAACTGCAAGGATACATTCGAGACAGGAATTAATCTTGAAGATTTTTCGAGCCAAAAAGCTATTGCTTTCCCTAAAATTTGAGAAATAGCTTTATGGTACCTAACTTTATTTTCAACCCCATATTTATGCGAGCAAGGATTCTCAGTGCTTTTGATAATTAAAAATAAACATCGAAATTGGTTGGATGCCAGTGTCGACATGCGTTTGGTTTTGAGTAGCACTGAACCAAGAATTCAGCAGTTGGTAAACAGTATGCAGTCACAAAAATTGCACTAAAGTAATATAATTAATGTAACATTTTCACAAATAATATAATACTCTTGGTTCCGAATAATTTTATACATGATGTCACACTACGGAACCTGTGACCGGTGCTCTGTGCGTATATGTTAAAATATCCTGACAAACGTTTTCTAGCGTTCCAATTTTATACACGTTCAATTTATAGAACAATCTTATAAGAACCTATATTACTGCCAAACAGCTTGTGGTCCATGGCAAAACAAAAATTTTGATAAATGATCCCACATCACTAAAAGGTTAAGAACCACTATTTAGGCATTACAGATGTGGAGAAATTCTGGCCCCTATTTAGGCATTACAGATGTGGAGAAAACCCAGAAAATTCCACATGGTCAACCCATCCAAGCAAGACGCGAACCCATGACCAAACTCCCAGTGTTCAGGGAACAAAGACCACTTGGGCACTGGTGGACCACAATTAGCTAAAAACATTTGCATATTTGTTAAAATTTAAGCAGATCTACATAAGCATTTGTTTTTGTGGTTCATTGGATTTACTAAGAATATTAATAAAAATAATTTACCTGTGTTTCAAAATTCCATAAAATCCATTCTCATTTGATAAATATTCAGTTATTCCACAGTTTTTCTCAGTTTGAAAAGGACTGTTAATAGTCCGATTTTCAGCTACAGAATGATCATCATTACATTCAATATTTTCCATTTCAGAATGTGACAAATTTTCATTCTTACTCTCTTCAAATTTGGCCTTTTTACACGGTAAGTCATGCTCGTCATCAAGTTTATGAATCTTCTCTTTAGAAATTGATACTTGACATTTTGAATCTGATTCCACTTGATCTTCCATCTATAAAATTTCAATATACTTTAAATTCTTATAATTCTACAATATACTTATAATTAATGTAACATTTTCACAAATAATATAATACAGTAGAACCTCGAAATTTATTTATATTTATGAACTTCAAAAATATACAGGTATTTTTATAGAAATCAGTATCAATTCACTAAACATTATGCTAAAAATTTACTAGACTAGACTTGAATTCATAAATCATTACAGAGTCTAGACCAGGGGTAGTGTGAGATTAGCCAGGGGTACACTAATTCGTTAGTACCACTTAATTGGCCTATTCCGTGAGAATAGTTCCCCGAGTTTCGAATCGTAAGATCCGATCGTAAAAAGTTTACATAGGAGAGCGTAAACAAGGATAATCTGAACCGCGTAGTTCAGACGTTCGTCAGGTTCCCAACACCAGTTTATCAATTTATCGATGCGCGGACAAACACGCGTAGGCGATCTGATTCGAAATAAATTGAGGAGACATTCTTATAAAATAAAACAAGAGTAAATTTAATAAATCTCAAACAAACAAATACAAATAACCAAATACAACGATTATACGACAAGCTATAGACTAGGACTGAATCTATGCTAATGCGCGTTCGAGAGAGAGAGCTCGCAAAATTATTCTAAACATACGACCTGTTTAGATGTCGTCGTCTTGTTTCTGTAGGTAAAGGACACCTTGCAGATAGAGTTCACATTACTTTCGTAAGGGAGATCAATTCGTGCACAAAATATAAAATATCACTTCTTCTAATTGTAGACTCGGGACTTAGTCTATCGGATTCCGTTATGGGCGTTGGCCATCAGGAGGAAAACTGCGTGGAGTTTGTATGCTTCGGATCTGTCGAAGAACTCCTTTAAAGGGCGTTGGTCATCCAGAGAAGAATTGTGTGGAGTCTGCCCGTGTTCAGATCGGTCGGAGAACTCCTCGAATTCTGACCAATCTTCCCTTTTATTTCAAAATTTCGTCCAATCATCGTCCAGTAACTCTTTCGTGAGAACGGACGAAAGGGGAATGAATGAGGGGTAACCATTTCCCATCTGAGTGAGATTTTTAACCAGATATGGGAAAAACAGCGGATGTTCTCTTCTGTGGAAAGGAAGTGACATCTGTCATCTATTTTTCCCACTCTAAAACACTAGTTTTTTCACACCAAATGAAGTAATATTTTGTCAATATTTTAAACATATTAATAAAATTATTAACTTAGACCCAGGGCCTTTCGGATCTCACAGTAGCAAACAACGGCATGTGTGCCCAAAGTGACATTTAAGGAGAAATAATTTGGCATGTAACTTAACATACATTTTCAATTTATCATCTATGTTTTTCAACCATCCTTTTTACATTTATTCTAATTAAAGCATATTTGTTTAATTTCTTTAAATATCATTATTCAAAATCTAAAATTTTGGCATGCATTAAAATCCTTAAAGCTAAAATGCATATTATATGGCATGCAGGCTCAAACAGGTTTGCCATCTATGGTCTAGACGCCAAAGTGGTCGATATAACATTATTGAGGGGTCGGTTATCAAGGGGTCGCCAAAGTGGTCGATATAACATTATTGAGGGTCAATTATCAAGCCTAAGTTAAGGATAAGGGAGAGCTAAGGATCAAGCTTATCCGTCTCACTGATTGTCAGTTATAAAAATTATTATTAACATATATACAATAAATGAAAAAAATGCAAAATTATAAGAAATGTATTAAAATAGTAAGCACTTTGTTTTGCTTGTTACAAACTTTTTGGTGGGGGTCGATGTGACATTTCGAAAACTTGTAGGGAGTCAACAATCAAAAAAGTTTGGCGACCCATGGTCTAGATCAATGATTCTCAAACTTTTTCGATCCACCGCCCCCTTTGTTCCATAAAGTTATACCCAACACCCCCTAACCCATTTTCTCTTGTGTGAGAAAAGGATTGGAAATATTCTTAGGAAAACTTTTCTATGAATCTCACACTTTGTGCCCTTACTGTACATTGTTCTCATCATCTGGAAACCATTAAACGCAATGTTTCCTCTTATCAGCCCCAATTTTGCCTTTGGTCACCGTTCAATACCCTGCCTCTATCATAGATCTATTCATCGCGCCAGAAGGGGGCGTTATTGCTTACTTTGAGAAACGCTGAGCTAAAATAAAAGTCAATGTGTTAGAAATATTCAAGTTGTGACCTTCAATAAAAAATAAAAAATATATAAAATGTCAACATTTTATATATATTCAGTCGAATTTTTATATATAAAATTTGTCTGCCGTCGCCCCTCTATATTTCCTTAACGCCCCCCAATTCTCTTTGAGCCTTCTACTGCCCCCCTGAAAGCCTCCAGCGCCCACAAGGGGGCGTTATCGCCCACTTTGAGAAACGCTGGTCTAGATAATTACAATTTATCTCTTAATCACACAAATTAATAGTAGAAGAATTCTACTTAATGTAAGTCTGAAGAAGCTTTGATTTTAAGTCATAAGGGCAAAACTGACAATGCAAGTGCATTGCTAATTATACAAGAGTTACATCTTAAATCCCTACAGATAGCATTGAGTAGTAACTTCTTAATAAGTAAACAGTCACACAACAAGAATGAGAAGTTTAGTAGTGTAGTAGTTAGTAGTACTGTAAATGAATTATAATTCCAATTCGTATTTTCCTTTCGGAGCCAACAGTGGTAGTAATTAATATTAATCATATTGTGTTTTGATAGATAATAAGTACAAACCTTGCAAACCTGCTGTAGTTGTGACATGAATTTACTGTCAGCATAAAATGGATAAAACAACCACTTCACACCTAAATGCTAATTCCAGCACATGAACAACAAAAAAATTTTAATGTTCAAATGTTTTTGGCTGTCTTTCAGAGGCCCTCGTCAGGAAAAATTGCAGAGAATAGAAAAACAGTTCTATCTTATTAACAGTTTTTGAACATAGCTGTGTTCTAATTTTTAACATTTAAATGATGTTGAATACAAAGATCGTTACGTATTACAACATATAATTAAAATATTTTATAAATAAAGTTAGAAATAAATACAATAATAATATACTATATGGTGTTAATATATTACATAATATATATGGTGGTAATAACATACTCTATGTTAAAAATTAGCCCAATGTTTTAATGTATAAACGATGTGCGATAGGAAAAAATTGTTTCCTTTACATAACCTAAAGCTAACTTCATACTAAAAAATCATAGTTATGCTTTGTGGCTTTGTAAATACTTCTTCCACGATTGTGGAACTGGAATATAGTTGGAGTTAATGCAACCTCCTTTCATGCCCACTATATAAATTTCAACAAACGTAAGTTGTGTTGGTCAAATGCCCTGAGTAAAAGTGTAGCTTCATCCCAACAAGGAGAAACTCCGGGTTCGGTAGAATACTGGGCTAGTGCAGTATTATACTTCCCCTTGGACACATCATACTTGTGGTCTCGTATTCTAGCTTCTAGAGATCTGTACGCAGACCTGATGTATGTTATACGCCTATTGAAACGATTGTCTTGCAATGGAATGCGGTACACTCCTGGTGCTTTCTTGTCCTCGGACTTGTCTTTTGCATTAGATAAGATTCGAAAAATGTTCTGTTTTCTCCTATAAGTTAAGTGCAAGTTTAAATCCTTAGCAATTCTATTATAAATTTGTTAGAGTGACAGTTCGTAAGCTATAACCACTCGCTTGCGCTCTGCATCATTAAGCCTCATGTCAGTGGTAGTTATCATAGATAGCTGGTTGGCAGCAAGCTTGTTTATTAAGGATGTGGTACCCGTGTGCAGATGCTGTAGACTTGATGCATTTCAGTTCATTGTGTCTATTGGAAGTGTCCAAGCAATGGGAGAAAGAAAGCCCTAGCGACTAGGGCCCGGAATGCCGCTACCTTAAAAGGCCAAGGGTGTGCTGAGTTAGCAGGTATGAAGAGGGGAATGTATGTGGGTTTGCGGTAAATAGACGTGGTTGTATTTTTATTCGCCATACTAATCTTGACATCCAAGTATCTAACTTCTGTATGACTTTCCTGATCTAATTCTAGTGTTAGGCCGTAGGTGTTGTTGTTAAAAACTTACACCTCCCCTATATCAGGTACCATTATATATCATTTTTCATAATAGTATATTTGCTTACTGGAGAATAAATTCAATAAAAATAAAAACCATTCAAGTATCCAGCATAATTCTTTAATAACATAAAAANGTGTTCTAATTTTTAACATTTAAATGATGTTGAATACAAAGATCGTTACGTATTACAACATATAATTAAAATATTTTATAAATAAAGTTATAAATAAATACAATAATAATATACTATATGGTGTTAATATATTACATAATATATATGGTGGTAATAACATACTCTATGTTAAAAATTAGCCCAATGTTTTAATGTATAAACGATGTGCGATAGGAAAAAATTGTTTCCTTTACATAACCTAAAGCTAACTTCATACTAAAAAATCATAGTTATGCTTTGTGGCTTTGTAAATACTTCTTCCACGATTGTGGAACTGGAATATAGTTGGAGTTAATGCAACCTCCTTTCATGCCCACTATATAAATTTCAACAAACGTAAGTTGTGTTGGTCAAATGCCCTGAGTAAAAGTGTAGCTTCATCCCAACAAGGAGAAACTCCGGGTTCGGTAGAATACTGGGCTAGTGCAGTATTATACTTCCCCTTGGACACATCATACTTGTGGTCTCGTATTCTAGCTTCTAGAGATCTGTACGCAGACCTGATGTATGTTATACGCCTATTGAAACGATTGTCTTGCAATGGAATGCGGTACACTCCTGGTGCTTTCTTGTCCTCGGACTTGTCTTTTGCATTAGATAAGATTCGAAAAATGTTCTGTTTTCTCCTATAAGTTAAGTGCAAGTTTAAATCCTTAGCAATTCTATTATAAATTTGTTAGAGTGACAGTTCGTAAGCTATAACCACTCGCTTGCGCTCTGCATCATTAAGCCTCATGTCAGTGGTAGTTATCATAGATAGCTGGTTGGCAGCAAGCTTGTTTATTAAGGATGTGGTACCCGTGTGCAGATGCTGTAGACTTGATGCATTTCAGTTCATTGTGTCTATTGGAAGTGTCCAAGCAATGGGAGAAAGAAAGCCCTAGCGACTAGGGCCCGGAATGCCGCTACCTTAAAAGGCCAAGGGTGTGCTGAGTTAGCAGGTATGAAGAGGGGAATGTATGTGGGTTTGCGGTAAATAGACGTGGTTGTATTTTTATTCGCCATACTAATCTTGACATCCAAGTATCTAACTTCTGTATGACTTTCCTGATCTAATTCTAGTGTTAGGCCGTAGGTGTTGTTGTTAAAAACTTACACCTCCCCTATATCAGGTACCATTATATATCATTTTTCATAATAGTATACTTGCTTACTGGAGAATAAATTCAATAAAAATAATAACCATTCAACTATCCAGCAATATATTTTTCTAACAAAATATTTTTCGAATTTCACATTTCGAATGGAGAAATAACTGATGATGAACGCTTAATGTGTTTGAAAACGTTTTTAAATTATTAAAGAATTTTGCTGGATAGTTGAATGGTTATTATTTTTATTGATTATATCATTTTTCTGTTGTTCATGTGCTGGAATTAGCATTTAGGTGTGAAGTGGTTGTTTCAGTATATATTTCCAATTTGTGTGCCAGTTTTTTATGTCTGATCAAATGGATATCAGGAAATTTTTAAGGTAAGTTACATTCTCATGAATCTTTCTGATAACCTACCTTAACTCTATTTTTATTCCATGATTTCCATACCTAAATAAACTAGAAGTGAATTTTGTGTCATTTTTTTTAAGGACTACTGCTCAAAAGAGAAAATAATGATCAGGACAGTAGCAGTGAAAGCAATGATAACCATGATGAAAATGGAGTGCCACGATCATCTAAAGGTGACATCGGACAACCATCAAATTTTCCAGGACCAGCAGCACCCACGAACATAGCTGCCTCTGTCGATTCTTATCCATCAATATCTGAACAAGCCTGTGCAATCCCAAAATTGAAACAAATAATGGCTACTAGCGATGTGCCAGATTGTTAAAAACGTATATCCGCGGATACGGATACGGATACAGATACAGATCATTAGTGTTTAGATTTGCAGACACGGATACGGATCTCAACTTTCGTACTCAGTCGGTGCCAGTGCATGTGACCTTGGACCGATAGTTGACACTTTGCGTTAGTAACAGGACATGTTTTGTTTATAGTTTAGTGTGACATGGAATAGCGTAGATTACATTTGTATTTTTGGAGAGTGTTGAGTTAAATTAAAATAAAAACAATGTCGACTAAAAAGTTTAGTAGTGTAATATGGAAATATTTTACGATAGTAAATGAATTTTGCATGATAAAATTTTTGCAACGTGAATGTGCATATATGTGATTTTAAGAAATAAAAACTGATTTGAATTGAAGTTATTAGTATTTTATTACTACCTATCTTTAAAATTTCATATAAGTGATGAAATTCATTAAGATAAAAGATCCGTTAAAGATCTACTAAAAAGTAATGGATACGGATACAAATACGGATCTCTTTTTTCTCTTCAGATATCCATGGATATGGATACCCGGCGCATCACTAATGGCTACCACAACAGTGATATGGGTCGTTATGTTGTGCTAGCTACCCAGCAATCAGTGACAAAGAAGGAATTGTTACAAAATAAATCCCTGGGTTCCACTAAGGAATTATGATTTTGAAACTAATGAGAGCTATTTGCGATGAAAATTCAATCATGCTTCATTAGATCAATATGTACTGTGGCTAGTATATTCCAAGTGGTTGAAAGGGGCTCTTTGCAAGCAGTGTATTGTTCCCCTCCTGTAGTTGGCACTGTTAGAGGAGTTTTGGGATCATTCACAAAAATCAAGAATATGCACAGACTGCTGAAAACATGTAACCACCAACTTCCACCAAACTGCAACAGCTTCTGCAAAGACTTTTCCCAAAAATGTACCTGTTGGACATCCAACTGAAAATTTGTCACCAAAAAAACAGTCATAGAAACCAGGCAAATATTGTCATTGATTATTTCCTGTAGGATATAGAGGTGGTGGTATTATGGAACACTGCGGGTGTTATGGAACCACCCCATTTTGAACTGATAATAAAGGCGAACTGTAGCGGAATGTGACTGAACTGAACTAGGCAGACATCCATAGCAAGGGGAAAACCCGTTTTACTTCAGTTAAATGGTTGTCCGTATTTAATCAGCAAATTTGTTTTTTTCAAAATTCGCAAGTTTTGAATGCTCAGTGAATTTAATTATTTTTAAAATATAAATCGTGTAGTTGTAGGTTCACTGGTGCATGTATTCCATTCCAGAGACTTAGGGGTACATATTAATCTGTGTGATTTTCACATTTTTAAAGTTTGGTGCCAACAGGAATTAAGTTGAGATGCGTGAAATATGGACCCCATTGGCGCTTTTAATATGGTACCCAACTCCCCTGGTGTTCAGTATTACCAACAAATTCAAACCATAAAATAATGTTTTTACGTTTTATTTTATTTATGAAAACATTTTTAAAATTTAAATACTATCTTAACAAGAAATAAAATGTACGATAACAATCGAAATAAACATTTTTTTCATGAAAAAAAAATATCGTCTGCTTACAAAATAGCGAAACTGAGCATGCGCGAAGTGACAGTATCGTCTGGTAAAGTAAATAGTCTACAAGTAAGTTCAAACTTTTATGTTTATTTATTTGAAAAATAACAATAAATGTAGCAGTTGTGATAAATGGGCACACTGTTCTTGTGCCAATATTGAAGTGATGATGACTCTATTGATATCTCCTCATCTGTTGACTCTCCTTTTGACTTGCCTGACGAGGGGATGACACTGCTTGTCTGTTTTGTGATGGGTTGTTTGCAGATGATAGTCATGGGGAGGTGTGGGTGCAATGCCTAATGTGCGCTATGTGGGCACATAAAGATTGTGCTGATGTTGAAACGGAGCATTATATTTGTGATTTTTGTAAATGATTAGCTTCTT